>NC_081184.1:115696269-115931109 GCF_029867415.1 Vicia villosa | reverse complement strand
GGTGAATGTATGGCTAATTCGAGGGCGAACAAGATTAACCCTAAAATAAAGAATAGATAAATTTAAAATAATAACATAGGCAAAGGTACTTAGCTCTGATTTGATCTGATATGGTTGATAGGGCGCTTTTAAGGTTAACCCTGAAAAGAAACAAGGTAGAAAAAGACGTGAGTGTAAAAGAGTCCATTGACTTTCGAGGTTTTTAACCCTAATAATAATTTTGTAAGGCAAACAATATTAAAAGGAAAATAAAATCAGAACTTAGCTTCGTAAAAGGCGTGGCGCGTGATCGGAAGATGTTTGAAAGACAACCCTGAAAAGGCACAGAAAAGATAAATTTCAGTGTATGGGCTGATCTTCGTAACCCTGATTAGGGTACGAATTAGATAAGAAAACATGAACGGTTTAATTAATTATTGGTCTTGTGACCTAATTAATTAAATTGAGATAAGAAAATTAAATCGAGTGTAAAAATAATTTTTAGGAATTTAAATAAAATAAACATGAATTTTGTAGAAATAATATACATAATTAAATATAAATGAGAATAAGAAAAAGAAAATAAATATAATTAAATAAATATATAATTTAAGAGTATAATTAAAATAAATATATAATATATAATTTATTGGAATAAATAAATAAATATAAAAGAAATAATAATAATAATAGTAGTATAAGAAAGAAAATAACAAAACATTTATGTAATTGAAATAAATAAAAAATAGAAAAAGAACTTAGCTTTTTATTCTATGTGGCGCGCATGCAGGGAGTATGATGCACCTCCAATCTATGGACATTGGATCTGATTGCTAGAACACCTGAAGGTAGAGGCGTGAGGGTGCATGACAAGCCCTGGACCCTTTGGCTACCAATGGAACGCACTACCACCAGAGCTCAACTCACTTGATGTTAATGCTGTCGTGAATGGTTATTATATAAAGAAAAAGCTCACGACAAGTTTTTTTTTTTTTTTTTTAAAAAAGAGACGCGCCCTTGCGTCATCTTCTTCATTGAAGATTTCTGGAGAAAACGAGGAACGTTTCGGCCACGGTTCTTTTACGTGGTCTCAGCCTTCCCTCTTAAAACCTGCATATCAACACGAAATAATTCCAAGCAATAGCCCAAATCAATCGAAAACACCCTCCCGAGTCAGATAATACCCTTAATTCTACCTGTCATGGCCTTTACACGAAATCCCTAATTCGATAACCATGAACCCTAATAATGGCACAGATAAATTTCAGCCTCTAAAACTAAATCAAACTACGCCTTTATGTTAAGAACATTATGATAATAAAAAATATATAAGCAAAACGGATTAACGGTGCGTGAATTAACGGTGCCGAATCGAGTCAAAGAAACGCAAACCGTGGCTATGGCGGTCGCGTCCTGAGATGCTCTGAGGCTGAAGAATGATGTAGAACACTTCAGTGGACGTCCAGAAGCACAAAAGAAACTCCACAACTTCTTGAATCAGCTCCGATTGTCGAATTCGAACCTGAATTTTCTTTGATTTTTGAAGCTCTCGTGAGAATCCAGGAGGCCGAAATTTTCTTCTTCTTCTTCACGGCTTTTTTGTCTTTGAGAATGGGTTTTTGGCCGCAGCAAAACCTTGTCCTTGCATCTGAGTTGCCTTAGATATATATGGTGTGTGAATTAGGTTTGTTGAAGTAAATCAAATCTTTGCAAATCAGGAGATTGGAGTTGATTTTGGAAGAAGTTTAAATCTTGCTGTTTTGAGATCAAGCTTCAAAAGTAAATTCACGTACATCAAGTTTGATATTTTATTGGATTTGTTTTTATTTTGATTTATTTTAATAAAAATCAATAATCAATAAAAATCAAAAAAATAGGACCAAAATCAAAATCATGCACAAATGGGCTTGGGATCTCTTGCTATTCAAATTCATGTTTACACCCCATCAATTAGGCCCATTTATTCAATATTGCTCCATTTATATATTTTTCTCAATAGCCTATCTTATGCCAATCATTCATCACGAATTTCCCTATAGTAAACTCAGCTATTTACTCGAGATTTGATCACAAAATAAACCAACATTGTATCTTTTATGTTTTTCATTATCCGCTTACTTTATTTAAGAATTTAAATAAATAAATTCCAAATAAGACAATAATGATAAAAAATAAAAGGATAGCTTCATGGGTCTTATAATGGGTCGTGAACATGCTTGAGATGGAAATCTTTTGAATTAGAGCCCGAATTTTGTCATGGAGATAGCCTGAAATATCATAAACCATATGAGGTGCCTTTACTTTGAATTTGAATATGAGAAATAGTATGGGCAAATTTTGGGGTATGACAACATCCATACACCATGTTTACAACATGCCCTCCATGATTGGGCAGCGGATTTGCTTGCACATTTGGATTCAAATTTCTGAAAGAGAGAAGATTAGATCTAACCAACCTCTGAACTTCATATTTCAAAGCTATGCAATGCTCAAGATCATGGCCAGGTGCTCCTTGATGATAAGGGCATGAGACCTCAGCTTTGTACCACCATGGGAGTCTCTCAGGTACTGGTGGTGGTGCTTTAGTTTGAATAAGGCCTCTTTCAATCAGTGCAGGGTACAATTCTGTGTAGGTCATCGGAATCGGATCAAATTGTGGAGCTCTTTGCACACGATTCTGATTATTGTTCAGCTGCTGAGCCTGTGGTCGAGGCTGTTGTTGCTGAAACTGTGGGGTAAATCCCGGATTCGGTGCTGAATTAACGACTGGCGCAATAGCAGCAATCTGTTGTCGACGATTGGTATTTCCTCTTGGCTTCCCTTGGGATACCATGTCAACACTTTGTTCTTTCTTCTTTGGGAAACCACTTCCGAACTTTTTGGTTCCACTCGAAGATCCACCTTCTTTAGTTAAACGTCCTGTTCGGACTCCTTCTTCTAGACGCATCCCCATGTTTACCATTTCGGTGAAATCACTTGGAGCACTAGCAATCATGCATTCATAATAAAACGGACTGAGAGTATTCAAGAAGATCTTTGTCATTTCTTTTTCTTTTAACGGTGGATTAATCTGAGCAGCAGTTTCTCTCCATCGTTGGGCATACTCTTTGAAAGCTTCATGATCTTTCTGAGCCATGGACCGAAGCTGATCTCTGTCTGGAGCCATATCCGAGTTATACTTGTATTGTCGGACAAAGGCCTCACCTAGGTCATTGAAAGTCCGAATATTAGTGCTATCCAAGCCTGTGTACCACTTCAGTGCGGCACCAGTCAAACTGTCTTGAAAGTAATGGATAAGCAACTGATGATTATCTGCATAAGTAGACATCTTCCTGGCATACATCACAAGATGGCTTTGTGGACATGAACTTCCTTTGTACTTCTCAAAGTCTGGGACCTTGAACTTAGCTGGTATTTGTACACTGGGAACCAAACATAGCTCCTGGGCATTCTTTCCAAACAAATCTTTGCCACGGATAGCTTTAACTTCCAGTTGAATCTTGTTAAACTGCTCTTGGAGATCTCCCACAAGATTACGCTGATTTGTGCTATCACCCTGATCATGATAAATCTCATTGCCATCATAAGGAACAGTGTGAACCGTAGGGGTCGGAACTGTCATAGTGGGTTGAGAAAGTGCCATAGTGACTTGAGAAAAAGTTACCCCCCTGATTTGGAGTAAATGCTGAACCTTGTGCAGCAGGTGCTTCAGTTGTAGCTGTTTGAACCCCAGAGAAATTATGGCGGAAACCTGTACCAAAACTGAAAGGCGGGCCCCAACCTTCTGGCATGGAGAAAGATGGAATACCGAATGCAACTGTAGAAACTGGAGTAGTGACTTCAGATGTTACCGCTGCTTGACTGTTAGGTGGCGGCGGCTGATTCTGTGCGGCCATTAAGGAGTCAACCAGAGTAGTGAGACTTTCCAACTTTTCCTGAAGGGTGGTTACCGTACCACGGAGCTCAATATTCTCTTGTTCAGAGTGTTCCATTACTCTTCTTCTGTTCGAACGAGTATTGTATCTGTGATCTGGTTGCGAGCGCGGTCGAGAAACTTTGAGACGCGACAGCTTGACGATCTAATGGAGAAAGATCCAAAAGATGAGACTCTATACAACAGACTTGATATGCAGAATGATGCATGCAAAAAGAAATTTATGATTTTTTCCAAACATTTTTTAAGATTATTTCCTTGCAAACATTGGAACATAAACAAATCTTTTATTCATTCATTATATTATTATTTTTTTTTGCAATAATGGGAAATGTTACAACATTGGAGCGTAGCTCCTTACAAAAGCAAATGATAAATGAAAATCTAAACAAATCCTAAACATCTTCATCAGATGAAGAACCAAATGCATTGTGCAGCTTGAGCTTCATGATTTCTTTCCCATAGTAAGCTTTCAACTCGGCCTTTTCAGCCCTCAGTTTGTCGACAACATTCTTCCAATCATCAGGAGTCGGAGCGTTGCTTGTCGAGGCTTCAAGATTCTTCTTGCTTTCTTTGATGTACCTTCTGATTGCGGCATCTTTCCGACGAATCTTCTCATCTTTGCTCATGAGCCATCCATCTTGATAATAGAGAGTTTCTTCGTGATCTTTCACTCTTTTCCTCAACTTTCTATTTTCCTCATCAGTTTTACGAAACTTTTCTTCCCAAGCGTCTTTTTCTAACCTCATCTTGGCTAAAATCTCTTGGTATTCTTCCGTAGTGTCAATGGGAATGTTGGGTAGTTGAGACACCACAGGGAACATGGGTTTTTCATAATCATAAGGCATTTGAAACTCCTTTGCTCTTTTCTTTACCCAGCAGGTATAGGCGTTTGTAGCAATGCAATTTCTTTCCCCACCTTTTTCTTTTCTTCGGACGTCGTACCAAGCTCTCACCATTCTTGTCTTCAACCTTTGAGGATCCTCCCCTTCTCGGTAAAAGTAGCATTCCACTGCGAGACCAATTGGTTTAACTGAATTTGCATACCCGAGTTGTCGTCGGGCTAGGACCGGATTGTAGTTAATTCCTCCTTGTGTGCCAATGAGAGGTACGTTGGCGAACTCCCCACAACTATCAATGGTTTCTGTACCACAGCGAGCCAAGGTATACCAATGAATATCATTATTAGCAAGAGACATAAGTCTTCGAGGCCAACGTAAGCCTTCTCGGTTTTCCGTGAAAATAGGGGACTTAGGTAAGTGTGAAACAATCCATTTGTACAAAAGAGGTGCACAACATACAATGAGTCCACCGCCTTGGCGATTCCTATGATGGATAGAGAAATACGTGTCACCAAGCAAAGTCGGAACAGGATTTCCAATCAGAAAGATCTTTATGGCATTGATATCAACAAAGTCGTTGACGTTGGGAAACAGAACCAACCCATAAATGAGCAAGGCTAATACAGCTTCAAAAGCTATCATGCTACCAGTGTCAATGAAATCAAAGGCTTTCTTTATTAGAAACTGCGAAGTTAAACCCGGAAAGTTTCCTTTGGTAGTCCAATTACTTTCTATTTCAGATTTCTTCAAGTGGATACTTGCTGCAATGACTGGTGACTTAGGAATGGCTTCCAAACCATTGAAAGGTATTTTGTCAGATACAGGAATACCCAAAAGATCGGCATATTCTTCCAAGGTTGGTACCAACTGATAGTCTGGAAAGGTAAAACACCGGTAGACGGGATCATAAAACTGAACCAGAGTTTTGAGAAGTCCTTCATCAACATGAGTGTTCAAGATAGGCAAAAGCTTTCCATGGCTTTTCCTAAAATCAGAAGGATTTTGTACAGAAGATGCTAACTCTTTCAGCCTTTCCACATTAGGCATTTTGAAATCATACTTTTTGGTATGCCTTTTTACCCACTCCATAACTTAATCCTATAATGTTTGCAAAGAAAATTCTCTAAATTTTTTTGGAAAAATCATGTTTTTTATGGAAAAAGATGGGTTTTTTAATGAATGTATGAATGCATGGATGCGTGGATGCCACATATTCAAACATGGTAAAGCAAACATGGTAGTTCAAACATGGTAACGCAAACATGGTACTACAAACATGGTAATTCAAACATAGTACACATAGGTTCAAAGGTCCAGCGTCACGAGCATGAGGTCAGAGAACCAAACATGGGATAGTACTAGGGTTTATCACCTGCAAAACATGTTCTACTGATACGTCAGAGTCTACATTCTTCTTTCGGATATTACCGGCTTGCACAACTGAACTTGTGAGCTAGAAATATTCTCAAGAAAAACTCGTCTGAGTGTGGTTCTCCGCATGACAACTATCCAAGTCTTCACCTGGATCGTTTCTGCACCACGTCCTAATAAGGCCAGGATGGGTTGGGGTTCTACAGCCAACTCAGCTTCTACAGTTCAATGAAAGCAATAATGTCTTCGCAACTGAACTTGCTAAACATATACTACAAACAAGGAACCTCCACTGAGCGGAAGGATTCTCATGCTGACTTTTTAAGGACTGAACTCCTTGTATGCCATACATGACTATACCCTCCACCTAATTCTTATGTGTACTTAATCCGGGTTAGGATTTGTCCATAATGTATCACTTGTAACAGAATCACACCAGTAACCGAACCAAGGAACCACACATGTAACAAGAATAAAATAAAACATAACAAATAGAAATAACCCTTTCTTTGGAAACAATAAAAAGATGGTCCCCAGTGAAGTCGCCATTTTTCTGTCGCGGGCGAAAAACCGTTTTTGTGCCTCTTTTTTGTGGATGAGACACCTGATGCCTTCTTTGGGCTCGAGTGCTCAAAAAAATGATTTTTCTTTGTTTCGACCAAACTTTTTATTATTTCCAAAGGAGGAAAAGGAAAAAAGCTGCAATAACCTAAAAGTGGGGGAGAGATCTTTGGGTAAGAGGGTTGGTTATACGAAGGGAAGGTATTAGCACCCAACGTATCTATAGTACTCTATAGGTTTCTTTGTTATGTTTATTCCATTCTTGTTGTGGTGGAGGTTTTTTGTGAGAAAGAGGTGGCACCTAAGGTGTTTGTTTGATTATGCTCGCAAAGATCATCGCGATCCTCTGCATACATATCCCCTAGAGGGAATCAGAGCATCTGTAGCTCGGGGTCTACGGGTGCTAAGGTTTGAATGGTTTTTTTTTTGTTTTGTTTTGCTCGCCAAGGATCGACCTTGTGCCTACGTATTCTCAAAGGGATGTTGAGAAAGTCAGAGCAATCGTAGTTCCCACTTATGCTAGTGGAAGCAAAGAAAAATAGACAAATGTCGTCTAAATGCTAGATGTATCTAATCTATATCATCACATACATCTGTTTGATTTTGTTTAAAAATCTTTTCATTATAAGCCCGGGGCCATGCCACTTAGGGTGCTTAGAATGATAAAGATGTTTTTGTTTAACCAGCCTTGTGGCAAAAACTTTCAATGAAGTCAGCCTTGTGACAAAAAGTTTTAATTAATCAGCCAGCCTCGTGGCAAAAGTTTCAATGAAGTCAGCCTTGTGACAAAAACTTTGATTAATCATCCAGTACGGTGGTAAAACAGTTTGATTGATTAGCCAGCCTTGTGGCAAAAAGAAATTTGATTGATTAGCCAGCCTTGTGGCAAAAAGTTTGATTGATTGATTGTTTGTGATGATATATAAGAGATACTCCTAGCATAGAGATGAAAAATGTCTAATCTCCTAGGGTATTTGTTTTGGATATTGGGGATGCTTATAAGAAGCCCGTGGGTCCTTGTACGAAGCCCAAGAGGAGGCTATCCGAGGGTCCTTGCATTGTAAGCCCAAGAGGAGGCTATGGGAGGGACAATCCGGGGTCCTTGCATTGTAAGCCCAAGAGGAGGCTATGGGAGGGTCACTCGTTTGTACAAAGCCCAAGGGGAGGCATGGTATAGTTGGTTTGAGCTCTTAGAGCGATTTCACCGGGAAACCATACTCTATGTCCTAACCTAAACTAGTGGAGATTCTTTGCACGAAGCCCAATAGGAGGCTATGGGGAACCTAGTGTTGTACTAAGTTGAATAAGCATATAACACAAACACACATATAAACAAGTACGAACAAACATGAACAAGTACATGAACAAATATGAACAGTTATACATATATGACAAAGTGTGTGTATATAATGGAGTTTATGAAGGAAATATACCTGTAAGCATGATCCATTTGTATACACAGGGCTTGGGACTCACACTCGGGGAGAGGTCCACTTGAATTTATTCAAAGCTATGTAAACAGGTATTCACAAAGGGCTTGGGACTTATACCTACATGGAGGCCCATGGTATATTTTTGGGAAGATTTAAAGAAACCTTCATTTTTGGTTTGTTATTCACAATTCAAAATCAAATTGATCGAGATATGTACAAAAAGGTGTGTGTACAATGAAATACCTAATTTCATGTACTTGAGTGGGTATGTACAAAAGGGCTTGGGACTTATACCTACGTGGAGGCCCGTGTTTTATTTACAAAACATGGTTGACTGTTTATTTACAGACGCGTTGTTTGAAAAAACGGTTTGAAGATTTGTTTTGAAAGAGTTTTCTGTACAAAGAAAAACTGTATAAAGAAAAGGAAAGGGACTTATACTCTCTAATATTCGAGAGGCCCATGTTTTATTTTCATAAAACATGGTGGATGGTTTAAAAAAGAGTTGAAAGATTTGTTTGTTAAAAAAAACTGTTTGGAAGTTTATTTGGAAAAAAGTTTTCTGTTAAAACAAAAACTGTACAAAGAAAGACGAAAGGGACTTATACTCTCTAATATTCGAGAGGCCCCACATCGTTTTGAAAATCAATGGATGATTTAAAAAGATTTAATCAATAGTTTCCTTTGAAAATCAAAAAGAAATGGTTTACCGTTTTTGAAACGAATCGTGATCGCTCGTTTTTTAAAACGATTTGAATTTTGAAAGAAATCAATTTAATCGAGATAAACAAGAAGATTGTCTTCAATTAATATTTAGATGATTAGGGTTTGCTTCAAAAAAATATTTACAAGTGATTAAATTTGAAAATCAAATGAAAAATAATATTTAAAAGTATTAAAATTACTTAAAAACAAGTCATTTTAAAACCAATTAAAAATGTATCAAATAAATATTTTTTTGTGATTTTTTTTAACATTGTCAAAATATGTATATTAAATAAGAAGTGTTTAAAAAATGAAGAAAAAATAAGTTAATTTGATGTATTAAATAATTAAATGAAGTTGTGAAGAATTTGAAAGAAAAAAGTGTCAAAAAAATGGTTTTGTCTTCCAAAGGGCTTGAACCCACGCCCTCTCTCTCACCTGCCAAAACCTGGACCAACTGAGCCACGCTTGTGGCTTGTTAAACATACGCGTTCAATAAAATATATTTTCAATCAATTTCCAAAAATCTTTGAACCAAATCTGGCGCCAAGAACAAACCCTCAACAAGAATTTGAAAATCTTCGAAACTGAATGAAATTGATCAAGTGAAGGGTCTATCTTACTCGTTTTTTCATAAGGAACATGATGGTGATCTTTAATTTCATTTATTTTTGCTCTAAGGTGATCAATTTTGTGATGAACACTAAGAACCCTAATTCTGAGTTTCAATCTGAAATCGTGTATAATTGATGAATTGTGAAATTGATTGAGGGCTATTGATCAGTGATAGTGCAGAAACAAGATAGCAACTCAATTTTTCATTTATGATGCATGTATGTATGAGTTTGAAGTTCAAGAGAGCTTACCTTCAAAAACGGCCAACTGAGAATCGAATTCTGCAATAGAGGTGTTACAGAAGTTGTTTGATGATCTGGATAGCTTCAATGGACCTTATGGAAGGTGTCTGGATGCTTGGAATCATCTGAATTCATCTGGGCATGGCTATGGTACCCGACCTGCATAAGCTTCAAGAGTGAATCGAATTTGAAGATGGAGGTGTTTCAGGTCATGGATGATGATTGGTATAGCTCATATGTGATATATGGATGATGTTAGAAGCATTAGTTTGGACAGAAATGAGCTTGTGTGGATTTTGGCATGATAAGGCTCATTTGATGTTCATATGGAGGTTGAAAAGTGAATCTGAGTTTTGGGGTGATTTGGGGTGTGTGAGTGGTTCAAACACATCCCATATGATGTTTATGAGTTGTTAGAACCATCACTTTGGCCATAACTTCAATGATTTGGAGGTTGAGTTTTCTACCTCTTTGAAAACTATGAAACTTGCAATTCAAGAAAGAAGAGAGAAAACCTATAATTGTGAGGTTTTGGTGTGAATTTGAATGAGGTAATGACCTCTATTTATAGGCCAAGAGTTCTGAATACAAGCCTTGCAAGTTGCTTCAAAGTTTGATGATTTGGCTTAAGAGATAAAATGGAATCTTTCACATTAAATGCAAATGGTTAAAGTAACTAAACCATGGTTATTTTGGCCAAGCTTCTTATCTCTTTCCTATCTGATCTTAAACCAGAAAATATCTCTCAATCATTGCTTTGGTGTGTCATCACTTGAATTATAGGTCATGTAGTCTTGAAACTTAGTGAAAAATGGTGAAAATTCAAGTGAAAATGATCACTAAATGCATAATTCAAAACCATAGCTATGCTCCATATTTTTTCATGCTCTTGGACATTTTGGAAAGCTCATATTACACACTTCAAAACCCTAGTTGAAAGTTTCTTCAAGATCCTTAAGGAAGTGAGTGAAAAAGATCCATGAACTTTGAAGAAAATGAAGTTTTATGTGAAATTTTCAAAAGATACCAACTTTGAAGCTCCATATCTCTTAAATGGTTGATCTTTTGAAAAAAATTTATATGTGACAAAGTTGTTCATTGGATCAAAATCTACAACTTTCATGTTGGAAGTTTTTTTCAGTTTGTAGGTGAAATTTTGAGAAATTCCCTTTCAAAGTTTGGAAAAAACCATGAAAAACACTTAGAAAAATTTTCTAAGTATGAAAGTCAAACTTTGACTTTTTGATTCTTGATTGATTTTCTTGATTTTTCTTGATCAAATGACTTCATATATCATATATTGATGATTCAAAACTTCAAAAGTCATAGTTGACCAAAATTCCCCAAAAGTCAATGGTGATCTTGTACAGTTGACTTTTTCAGACGAATCGCGTTTCTGGAGATTTCAAATGAAACAGGCTATCCTCATCAAATGAATGGTATGAATGGATCACATTGAAGCATTAGAGGATATTGAGTCATGTTTTGAGTTGTGGCACCATGTCCTGATTAAAAAGTCAGTTGTTCAGTGAATTAGGTCAAAAAAACCCTAATTGTCGACCTGATGAAATTGATGACTGTAGGTCTTGAATTGAGATGCAATTTCCATGGGATATTGTCATAGGGATTATTTGAGGATGATTGAAACCTTTGATTGACTTCCTGGGGATTTTTAGGGTTTCCCAAATGTGATCCCTGATTTCAGTCCCTGATAGTTCAAAATCCTGATCTGAGGATTTGTCTGATCAATCTTTGTGTAGGAGATGTTATGAGCCAATGGATTAGGCCAAAATGATGCACTTGAGGTCTTGATATCATGTCCCAAGTCATTATGTCAAATTCTGAGCAAAGGTCAGGAGTGTGCTGTCTTCAGTCAAAACCCTAATTCAGTCGACTCAAAGCTGTTGAGCTTGTTGAGATGGATCTCTGAGGACCAAATGTTGATTGTTGATGAAGATAGTTCTTTTGAGATGAAGGGAGAACAAAACCCTAATTGATTGTTACTTGTACTGATGAGTGATTTCCTGATTAAATCCTGCTGAGTCACAAGTAGCAAACACAAGCTATGCAGTTTGTTAGAGATGCAAATGATGCATATGCAGATGATATGAGGTGGTATCTTAGGTCAAAAATTGGGGTATGACACCCACTTTGGAAGAAGAGAATATAGAAGATCTCTCTTTGGGAAAGGCAGCTTATGTGATCACTTATCCTCCTTGACTACTCGGGTGTGTTCTTTCCTTTCTCTCACTCTTATTTTATATTAATGTTCTTTCATTGAGGACAATGTATATCTTAAGTGTGGGGGAAAGAATCATTTATTTGTTTAGTTTTCTTTCAATTTTTTTGTTTTTGTTTTAATTTCAACCAATAAAAAAATGCATCTTCTTGAAAGCTTTAGGCTATAGACTGATTTGAGTCGAGTTTGCGGAGACGTGGGAAAAATTCACAAGATCGGTATCGTTCTAACACCGTAAGTCTCCTGCATATGGAAATCGATTTGAATTTTTTATTATGTTTTAGCCTTAAATTCTCATTCTCTGACAGCTCTTGAGTAGTTTATTTCAGCAGTCGGCACCATCTCTCACACACTTTACGCAGGAAGCCGATGAATATAAGTGAATGTTCCGAAGAGAAAAGAAAAAGGTAATACACCTTCTAAGTTTGGTGATCCTCACCCGGTCACTTAACCCAACGGTTGTGTAATCTTCAAAAAAAAGTTTTCAAAACTCTTTGTTTGGTTCAGCGGTTTCTGGTGCTGAACTTGGTAGGGAGGATTACGGTCCGATCCCCCGCAACTACATCTGAGTAAGCAAAGGGTTATGCCATGCAAGTACCGGAATCCTGTGGAAAAAGGATCAGAGTCACTAACCGGTTGTCCAGCTATAAGTGTGTGGAGATAACGGGCTTAATATGATTGCGCCTGAATGAAAAAGAGCAAAAAGGATGAGTAAGTTAGGCTATGGTATAATAATATGATTTGAATTGGTTTGTGTATTTAGGAGGCTTATGTCTGCATATCTGTGGTTAGTATTCTTACGATGTCCTTAGTGTGCAAGATTAGTACCTGTCGATGCAAACTTACCCGAAGAAGATTTGTAGCCTAGGATGAATAACTGTTGATGTATTTGTGCTTTCTTTGTTTTGTTTTTCATTTTGCTCGGAGTGCAAAAGTTCAAGTGTGGGGGAATTTGATCAGTGCATTTTTATGCACATTCCTCTACGGTTGTACTTATACATTTTCATGGTTTGCTTGTCTTATTTTTGTATTTTATAATGTTTTTATATTTTAAATTATTTTTATTGTTATTTGATTTTCGTATTTATTTTTCAGCTTTAGCAGTCTGCACGGAAACGATCATAACTGGAGTTCCGGGAGTCCGATTGAGGCGTTCTAATAATCGCCGGAAAGCTAAGAGAAAGAGCTACAACTTTTATGTTGGAGTCAAAGTCAGAATCGGAACCTATATTTCCCAGAATTGCGTTTGAAGCTGCAGCACTATTTTATTTTCAGTTTTTGGGTCGTTTAGTAGTGGGCCTGGTTTTGTCATTCGACCCAGTTGGGTCATAAACGTTTTTTGGCTGATTCCTAATAGGTCTAGCAGCCGTGTTACTGTTTATCATGTTTTTACTATTCACCATTTTTCCAAACTTTTTCTCTGTACGCTCGAATGGAGAACTAAACATCCAGAGTCGATCTACTGTAATCGAATTCCAAATGCTTTGAGGTTTTTATTTTATCAATTCAATTTCGTTTCTCTTTCAATTATATTCTATGAACTTGCATTTGCTTAATCTGTTATTTCATGGAATATTTTGATTAATTTCGTATGATTGTATTCCTAACTGTTAATCGTTGTTTACGTCGCTTCGTCGTTAAATTGCGTTTCTATATCGTGTTTGCTTAATTCACGATTGTATTAATCCGTTTGCTTAATTCGGAATAGGAATCCAATCTGTTTAGTATCTTTTGCGCTTGTCATTTGGTATTGAAATCGAATAGAGATCGAAGCCGCTTAGGGAATTGGTAAGGTAGAAACCTATGATAAGCCGGAACCGAAAACAGTAGATTGGCTTAATTTTATAATCACTTTTTCATAAACAGCTTATTTTTAGAATCACTTATTTTAAGCACTTTTTGTTAATCAGAATCCAAACCAACCCCCCAATTCAATTTCAGTTAGTAATAACTAAGAATCCTTGAGAGACGATACACGAGTTACCGTTACCGTCGTACTACAGTTTTATAAAATTAACTCGTTTTTGACCCGCGCGCGACAGCGGATCAAATTGGCGCCGTTGCCGGGGATTCTTGTTATTATGAATTGATTTTAGAGTCTTAGGTTTAGTGTTCGTGCGTTTAGGCCGTAGTTTCCTCACGGTTTAGGCCAGTCCGTGTTTAGAGTCGAAAAAATCAGGTTTTGTAAAAATTGTATTCGATTGTAAAACGTTTTTTCCTACTGGAAGTAGAAAAATCGTGCGATCAATACTCCCTTACTCTAGAAGAGTAAGGGAATTCGACCCAAAATCGCCAAATTCATCGTTTTTCTATTTTTAATGAATTTTTTACTGTTTTCATAGAGTCAAAAAAATCCAAAAAAAATCCCAAAATTCTTATTTGTCTTAATTAGATTAAATTTCGTGTTTTTATATTTTTCTGAATTTAGTTTAATCATTTTTATTCTTTCTATTCGTTTCTGCATGTATGGGAACAAAGAACAAAGAACACTAACGCAGTTGGCTGTCCCTAATGTGAACTATAATGGTTTATGTATTGACTATCCTGCGGGTGATGCACCTTTTGAATTGGAATATGGTTTAACACATTTGTTGCCTAGGTTTAATGGTTTTGCAGGTGAGGATCCGCATAAGCATCTGAAGGAATTTCAGGTTGTGTGCTCTGCCCCTTCCGAACCTTCACTAGAGGATATTGTCAAAGAAATGACTGCAAATAATCTTCAGTATCAACGGCAAGTAGATTCTACTCTCCAGACTTTGCAAACACAAATTGGACAGCTTGCCACTTTGATGAATGCCATGCAGCAAGCTCAAGGATCAAACCAACAATGCTTGGAAGAGCATTCTGTTTTTCAAATAGAGTTGCTTTCTGAAAATGTTGATGATACTTGTACTGATTTGTTTGCAGATGATTTTCCATCATTGTCTGGTTTTGATGATGTTTACTCTTGTGATGTTTGTACTGACACTAAAATTTGCTCTGTTTGTGCTGAAATTGAGGTTGCCTTGCAAGTTGATATTCTTACTACAGATGAGGTTGCAAATGAAGTTGTTCATGTAGATAAAGCTCTCGACACCCCGGCTGCCCGGATCAAACCATCCATTGAACAACCACCTTCCCGGGAGCTGAAACCAATTCCTCAAAATCTTAAATATACTTATTTAGAGATGAATGAAAAACTTCCGGTTATAATTTCTTCTAAACTTTATTTTGATCAAGAAAGTAAGTTTTTGCAGGTTTTGAAGAAGCATAACAAAGGAATTGGATGGACCTTGGATGACATTTATGATATTAGTTCGTCCATGTGTATGCATAGGATCTCACTTGAAGATGCAACAAAAGTAGCGAGACAGCCCCATAACCTTTGGTTCCTTGATGTTGTGAAAGATGAGAGAACCTTCACGTGCCCATTTGACACTTTTACTTTTAGAAGAACATTCTTTGATCCTGGAATAAAAGGCGAAGGAGTTAAACCACTTTTTAAGGACGATGAGAATTATCGAAAGCTACTACATGAGAGCCCCACTTTGGAAGAAGAGAATATAGAAGATCTCTCTTTGGGAAAGGCAGCTTATGTGATCACTTATCCTCCTTGACTACTCGGGTGTGTTCTTTCCTTTCTCTCACTCTTATGTTATATTAATGTTCTTTCATTGAGGACAATGTATATCTTAAGTGTGGGGGAAAGAATCATTTATTTGTTTTGTTTTCTTTCAATTTTTTTTGTTTTTGTTTTAATTTCAACCAATAAAAAAATGCATCTTCTTGAAAGCTTTAGGCTATAGACTGATTTGAGTCGAGTTTGCGGAGACGTGGGAAAAATTCACAAGATCGGTATCGTTCTAACACCGTAAGTCTCCTGCATATGGAAATCGATTTGAATTTTTTATTATGTTTTAGCCTTAAATTCTCATTCTCTGACAGCTCTTGAGTAGTTTATTTCAGCAGTCGGCACCATCTCTCACACACTTTACGCAGGAAGCCGATGAATATAAGTGAATGTTCCGAAGAGAAAAGAAAAAGGTAATACACCTTCTAAGTTTGGTGATCCTCACCCGGTCACTTAACCCAACGGTTGTGTAATCTTCAAAAAAAAAGTTTTCAAAACTCTTTGTTTGGTTCAGCGGTTTCTGGTGCTGAACTTGGTAGGGAGGATTACGGTCCGATCCCCCGCAACTACATCTGAGTAAGCAAAGGGTTATGCCATGCAAGTACCGGAATCCCGTGGAAAAAGGATCAGAGTCACTAACCGGTTGTCCTGCTATAAGTGTGTGGAGATAACGGGCTTAATATGATTGCGCCTGAATGAAAAAGAGCAAAAAGGATGAGTAAGTTAGGCTATGGTATAATAATATGATTTGAATTGGTTTGTGTATTTAGGAGGCTTATGTCTGCATATCTGTGGTTAGTATTCTTACGATGTCCTTAGTGTGCAAGATTAGTACCTGTCGATGCAAACTTACCCGAAGAAGATTTGTAGCCTAGGATGAATAACTGTTGATGTATTTGTGCTTTCTTTGTTTTGTTTTTCATTTTGCTCGGAGTGCAAAAGTTCAAGTGTGGGGGAATTTGATCAGTGCATTTTTATGCACATTCCTCTACGGTTGTACTTATACATTTTCATGGTTTGCTTGTCTTATTTTTGTATTTTATAATGTTTTTATATTTTAAATTATTTTTATTGTTATTTGATTTTCGTATTTATTTTTCAGCTTTAGCAGTCTGCACGGAAACGATCATAACTGGAGTTCCGGGAGTCCGATTGAGGCGTTCTAATAATCGCCGGAAAGCTAAGAGAAAGAGCTACAACTTTTATGTTGGAGTCAAAGTCAGAATCGGAACCTATATTTCCCAGAATTGCGTTTGAAGCTGCAGCACTATTTTATTTTCAGTTTTTGGGTCGTTTAGTAGTGGGCCTGGTTTTGTCATTCGACCCAGTTGGGTCATAAATGTTTTTTGGCTGATTCCTAATAGGTCTAGCAGCCGTGTTACTGTTTATCATGTTTTTACTATTCACCATTTTTCCAAACTTTTTCTCTGTACGCTCGAATGGAGAACTAAACATCCAGAGTCGATCTACTGTAATCGAATTCCAAATGCTTTGAGGTTTTTATTTTATCAATTCAATTTCGTTTCTCTTTCAATTATATTCTATGAACTTGCATTTGCTTAATCTGTTATTTCATGGAATATTTTGATTAATTTCGTATGATTGTATTCCTAACTGTTAATCGTTGTTTACGTCGCTTCGTCGTTAAATTGCGTTTCTATATCGTGTTTGCTTAATTCACGATTGTATTAATCCGTTTGCTTAATTCGGAATAGGAATCCAATCTGTTTAGTATCTTTTGCGCTTTTCATTTGGTATTGAAATCGAATAGAGATCGAAGCCGCTTAGGGAATTGGTAAGGTAGAAACCTATGATAAGCCGGAACCGAAAACAGTAGATTGGCTTAATTTTATAATCACTTTTTCATAAACAGCTTATTTTTAGAATCACTTATTTTAAGCACTTTTTGTTAATCAGAATCCAAACCAACCCCCCAATTCAATTTCAGTTAGTAATAACTAAGAATCCTTGAGAGACGATACACGAGTTACCGTTACCGTCGTACTACAGTTTTATAAAATTAACTCGTTTTTGACCCGCGCGCGACAGCGGATCAGGGACCATGTGGGGCCAGGAGGGGTCCACATATAATACATATGCGCCAAATGATTTGGCTTTTTTTTTTTTAAAATCCTTCTAATGCGCCAAACCATTTGGCGCCTTCCTGTTAAAGCAAAGCACTAATGCGCCATTTCATTTGGCGCATTAGTAGGACCATTTTTTTTTCAAAATTAGGGTTTACGTTTTTTTCTTGTAGATGAAACCCTAGATGACACTCTAATTGTGATACAGACCTAAGGCAAGGCGTCCGTCCCTCTATAAATTAGGGTTTTTTGTGTGTATTAGTGCACACACAAAAAAATGAGATCTCGAATAAGGCCAGATAGCACGCACCGGACTTCTGAGCCTCCACCACCTGTGAGGCGTTTGGACTATCAACCGGACTTTCGTCGAAGGAACGGATACGTTATTTTCTCTACCGTCAAACCTCCCATGCAGGTAATGTTTTGGAATATCCATTCCATGGACCAGCTTAAGAGAACCATCCTTAGGTTTTTGGACGGGGAGTACAGTCCAGGCGAACAAATAAGATCTATCAAGAGACTTAGAACAAGGGGTGGTGTTTTTCTAGAAAGACACCGTTAGTGGGAGACTATGGAAGACGACATCCAATGCACTCGAATGATGGAGGACAAAGAAGACATTGTTTTAACCGTTGTAATATCCTAGACGCCGCAGTTTCTTTATCATTTCAGTAACTTCTGTACCGTTCAATTAAATGCTCTTAGCATATTTCAATGAAATGATTTTTTATTGTTACAAGGTTTCCAATTATTATTTAAGTTATTAATAATTAACAAAAAAATTTCCCTCCGTATTTCAACCGCTATAAATAGAGGTGTGTGTGTGGAATTTAAATACTAATTCTTCTTTCATTCTTACTGCAAACACTAAAAAATGAACTCAGTTTGGGCTGTGGTCTTCTTTGAGGAAGGTAGTCACATGCGGGTTTGCCTTAACCCCCATTGTAATTTCCAGAGAATTGTTAGAGCCATCAACACTGGGTTTCGTCAACTAGATGGTCCAACCAGAAAAGTCAAACAGATAGATTACTGATGTCCATACATTACGTTGACGGATAATAACCCTGAAGGCACGTACATGTATTATTGGGATCCTGTGAAAGACGATGTGGACGTGGATCTAATGTTTTGGACACTCAGTGGAGAAGTTAACCGAGGCGTTGAAGATCCCCTCGTTCTTGCAGTGATACTTGAGTAGTTTAGATTAAGTGTTGTTTTATTTGTTGCGATGAGTGAGCGTGTACTACCAGTTGTTCTGTGTAATTTTCTTTTTTGCAATGTAATATCGTGATTTACCGGTTGTTTTGTGTTGTCAACGCCGGATCATTGAATTAAAATAAATGTGGTTGTTGTGTTAGTTGTTGTCGTCTGAACATCAATTACCCTAACGGATATGTACATTAATTAAAATACATATAATTATTAATTAAAATATATATATTTATTAATTAAAATATATATACATAATTATTAATTATATATATAACTGATAATATATATATAATTAATAATATATATACATAATTATTAATTATACATATAATTGAATTTATATATACAGTAAAATATAATTATTAATTAAAATATATATAATTATTAAAATATGTTTATATATATATATATATATATATATATATATATATATATATATATATATATATATATATATATATATATATATATATATATATAGACCTAAATCAGTGTGCGTTTGTCTTTTATAATCAATTCGGAATCTTGGGACAGCCCTAGATCAGTGTGCGTTTGTCTTTTGTGTTGTCAACGCCGGATCATTGAATTAAAATAAATGTGGTTGTTGTGTTAGTTGTTGTCGTCTAAACATCAATTACCCTAACGGATATGTACATTAATTAAAATACATATAATTATTAATTAAAATATATATGTTTATTAATTAAAATATATATACATAATTATTAATTATATATATAACTGATAATATATATAATTAATAATATATATACATAATTATTAATTATACATATAATTGAATTTATATATACAGTAAAATATAATCATTAATTAATATATATATATATATATATATGATTATTAAAATATGTTTATATATATATATATATATATATATATATATATATATATATATATATATATATATATATATATATATATATATATATATATATATATATATATATATACACACACCTAGATCAGTGTGCGTTTGTCTTTTATAATCAATTCGGAATCTTGGGACAGCCCTAGATCAGTGTGCGTTTGTCTTTTGTGTTGTCAACGCCGGATCATTGAATTAAAATAAATGTGGTTGTTGTGTTAGTTGTTGTCGTCTGAACATCAATTACCCTAACGGATATGTACATTAATTAAAATACATATAATTATTAATTAAAATATATATTTATTAATTAAAATATATATACATAATTATTAATTATATATATATATATATATATATATATATATATATAAACTGATAATATATATAATTAATAATATATATACATAATTATTAATTATATATATAATTGAATTTATATATACAGTAAAATATAATTATTAATTAAAATAAATATATATATATATATATATATAATTATTAAAATATGTTTATATATATATATATATATATATATATATATATATATATATATATATATATATATATATATATATATATATATATATATATATATATATATATATATATATATATATATATATATATATATATATATATATATATATATATATATATATATATATATATATATATATATATATATATATATATATATATATATATATATACAGACCTAGATCAGTGTGCGTTTGTCTTTTATAATCAATTCGGAATCTTGGGACAACCCTAGATCAGTGTGCGTTTGTCTTTTATAATCAATTCGGAATCTTGGGACAGACCTAGATCAGTGTGCGTTTGTCTTTTATAATCAATTCGGAATCTTGGGACAGACCTAGATCAGTGTGCGTGTCTTTTATAATCAATTCGGAATCTTGTGGCAGACCTAGATCAGTGTGTATGTCTTTTATAATCAATTCGGAATCTTGGGACCGCCCTAGATCAGCGTGTCTGTGTGTTGAGACAATACAAAGCTGTAAGAACCACCATATATAAGACAACCAATGTTTTCTAAACATTACAACTCACACTAGTAATTTTGCCTAATCTGACTTGATCTTACAACACCCACACACTTCCCCGTCTAAATGACTTCATCTACCCAGTACCTTGTGCATGCCCATCTAAACGGTGAGACTTACTCTCATGAAATAGCCGGTTTTATGATGAGAAACACTCAGGTTGTTCCATTTTTGCTAAGCAAAAGAGCAAACTTTTCGTACTTCATTCAGCGACTATACGCTAAGATTGCAATGGGTCCTATTGCAAACGTTTTTTTTACCAATGTCCCTCTTTCAATGACGACAACACCGTCAAGTTTTATGAGATGGAGATTGCCACTGACGAAGACCTGCAAGATATGTTTAATACCCACGAATACTCTGGTTTGGATTCCATCGAGTTGTACGTTACGCTACAGGTTGGGACACAAGAAACTCATGTTGTCCAGTCACAAGTTATAGACCCACTAGTCAACGAGCAAGAAGAAGTTGATGTCATAGACGAGGAAGAAGAAGATCTGGAAACTGAATTTGACGACATGGTCAACGAGGAATCCGACGACGAGCAACAAACGTTGGTGCCTCCAGCTCATGTGTACGCACCTCCAGCACATATGAGTAACCTGAACCTGGAAGGTGACGAACCATCATCTGACATCTTCTTCACACCGTACATCCAAACTGACGATGAATTAAAGGAAGGAGACAAGTTTCCCTCTAAGGAGGCTTGTCTTAGAACAATAAAAAAATGGCACATGGCGCACAACGTTGATTTTGAAGTAGATCGTTCAAACCTGGAACGGTATGTAATCACTTGTAAGAATCCAGAGTGTGGCTTCAGACTGTTGGCTTCTTATAGGAAGAGAAGTAATGCATGGAAAAAAGGGTCGATTACGCAGCAACACACGTGTGTCAACCCTAACACTTCCCAGGATCATACGAAACTCAGTGCCGATCTCATCTGTCAGGAGATCTTGCCTCTAATAAGCTCTGATCCGTCTCTGAAGGTCAAAAATATTATCTCGCATATCGTTACAACCTTCAACTACACTCCATCTTACAGAAAGGCGTGGGTTGCAATGACAAATCCAGAGGCAGGTAGTTGGGTAGATAACCTATCTAGGGAGAAATGGACAAGGGCTTACGACAAGGGCGTGCGATGGGGCCATATGATGACAAATCTCGTGGAATCCATGAATGGCGTTTTCAAAGGCATTCGTAACCTTCCAATCACAGCACTAGTGAAGGCTACATACTTTAGGATGGCTTCACTCTTCTCAACGAGAGGCAGGAAATGGGGTGATGTTAGGCAATCTGGTCAACTATTAAGTGATAGTTGCATGAAATTTATGCAACACCAATCGGCAAAAGCAAACACTCATCAAGTAACTTCTTTCGACCGATTCAATCGCACGTTCAGTGTGCGCAAGACAATTGACCACAATGAGGGATTGCCAAGACAACAATATAGGGTTCTTCTGGACGAAGATTGGTGCGACTGTGGAAGGTTTCAAGCTTTTCGTATGCCTTGCTCGCACGTCATAGCTGCATGTGCGTATGCGCACCGCGACGCTAAATCACTACTGTCTCCGATTTACAAGACTCAGACATTGCTCAGAGTTTACAGTGTTGCGTTTCCAGTGGTAGCCAAGGAGGATTACTGGCCTGAGTATGATGGAGAGGTAGTTTGGCATAACGACGCAATGCGGCGAAAGAAAAAGGGTCGTCCCAATAGTACATGGATTAGAACCGAAATGGACGTCCACGACAAAATGGAACGAAAATGCAGCATTTGTCGTCAGGTGGGGCACAATAGAAAAAGATGCCCTAATCGTGGCGCGACCTCGTCGCAAGTTTAATATAATCTGTATTTTTTTTTACGACAATGTATCAGTTTCCCTTACCACCTCTTGTAACCGTTCATCGGTCTTTCATCAATAAATTATGTTTTAGTGAAAAACCGATATCGATAACGCAAACGTTATTTAGGGTTAGTGATAATTTTACGAACTCAATTTATCAGACGTTTTTACGAAAATAAAAGACTGGAATAAAAAACGGTGCGCGAAAATACCCGAAACGGGTTAATTTTGAAAAAAAAAAAGGCACACACATAGGAGACAAATGAAATGGCGCCTATGTGTTAAGGGTTGGCCTTATGCGCCATTTCAAATGGCTAAAAATTTTTTGCCCTAATTTTAATGCATTTGCGCCAAATGGTTTGGCATGTAACCTATGCATGCGCCATTTCATTTGGCGCATTCACTTCCAGTCGGTCCCAAACCTAGACAGTTTGGTAAGTACCCCCGAAAACTTGGTTTTTCCTGTAATTTTTTTATTAAATCTGGTTATTTTAATTTTTTTTCTCGTATTATTGACCCACAAATGCAATTGTTATTAGCGGACTACGCATGAAGTTTAAACTCTTATTTAGAGCAATCTTTTAACTGTAGTCTAATAACTCATACTATCATATCAATGGGTAAATAACCGATATATTTTTTTTACATTTCATTTTCTTCAAATAACTTTCTAATTCTTTAAAAATCACTTCTAACTTTTAAAACTAGAATTCTATATTGACAAATCTCACACACTTATTATTTCTTACTAATAATAACATATTATCTTTCAAAAATCTCTATTTTAGAACAATATTATTTTATATATATATATATATATATATATATATATATATATATATTATTTATGATATCAATACTTCATTATATCTTAACAAAATATTTCGTTTTTAATATGTACTAAGTTTTGAAAAACTATTTTACACCAGTTTTTTAAAAATAGGTGTAAAATTATATTCTGTTTTTAATACCTATGATTTATATCGGTGCTTTGAAAATATTGGTATAGATTTATATTTTTTTAAACTTTATTTTTTAAATTAGAACATGGCTTCTAAATTGATTGGGTTGGCCCTAGTACAAAGTTACAACAGCTAAAACAGAAAAATAAAACTGCTATACTTAAGTGGATCCGGTTACAATAAATAGCATAGCCGGTTACACCAACTAAAATGCTAAAAACAACAGTTTCAACCTATATCAGAAATTTAACAACAGTATATTTATCCCCTCCCTCTTAAGATGGTTGATTTAGTTGAATAATTCACATAAATTGAAAAAATGGTACTTATAAAAGAGAGAATATGACTTTTATTAAAATATCTTAGCATTGATGGGTAGATTCACCTTTTATCATAAATACTAAATCATACTATTAAAAATTGTAAATGATACTAATACTGTTAATCCCAGGCTACCAAAAAAAATCAATACTGTATTAACAAATTAAAATATATATATATATATATATATATATATATATATATATATATATATATATATATATATATATATATATATATATATATATATATATATATATATATATATATTCACTACAAAATATTTATAAAATAAAATAAATCATTCATTTTAGAATAAAGAAAATAAAATAGTCGAAATATAATTAAACTTTCTTATTCTTGATTATTTGTGATTTTCAAAATCCAATATCTTATTATCTTATATTTAAAATTATAATTAAAGTTAGGATTAATTCTCACCTTGTCCCCTATCATGTTAGGCAAAAGGGTATGAACTCGTGATCACTTGCATGCATGGAGGAGGCGTCTACCAGTATGTCAGAAATGTTTTTTTTTTTGCAATAACCATTTTTTGAAAAAAAATACGTCAATAATCATGTTCGAAAAAAATTACCCGAATAATTAGGTTTCAGAAATGACTAAAACGTACACGCCATCTCAGATGGTGCATGCATGCAAAAATTACACATAAACGTCAGTTCACTTGGTGCATGCATGAGGTGGCGCCATCCCATTTGGCGCATGCATGTAAAAATTAGGAGCATGCGCCAAATGACTTGGCGCATGAGTTTTGTCTGGGTTTTCTATAAATAAGTCCCTATTTTAATGGATTGATCGTCCATTTTACACATGAAACAATTCCTACATTATCTCTAAAACAAATTTCTTACACTACTCAATCATTTCTACATCTAAATATCAAATTCAATCTCTATTACAAAAACTCTAAAATAATTCAAAAATATCGAAAACTTACCGATTAAATGAAATTTGAAACTTGTTGGAATGTGTTGGTAGTTGATGTTGACATTATCGGCCGAACTCGAGAGGAAGAAAACAATTTTGGTGGAAGTTTGAATTTTGAGGTTGAGAGAGTTTGATAGTTTAAAAATGAGAAAGTGAAGAATGAGAGAGAGGAATAGTTTGACGCGAATATAACATCAAATGCTTCTGTAGATGCATCTTCGGTAACTTCCCTATGTACATCTACGAAACAAGACAATGTTAAAAAAATGTACTTTCAAAAATACATATACAAAAATAAAAGGACATTTTAGACAACTCACATAATGTGTACGATATTCAAAGGGTGTAGTAAGGGTCTGTTTGGTTCAAATGAGGGGGAGGGGAGGGGAGGGATTTTAATGGAGGGGGGGGGGGAAGGGGAGGGGAAGGGAGAGATTTTTTGTAAATATATATATGTTTGGTTCAACCGAGGGGAGGGGAGGGGAGGGAAGGGATTTCGTTTAAAAATATGTTTGGTTCACGAGGGGAGGGGAGGGATTTTAATAATAATTTACAATTTTATCCTTGTAATTTTATATAAGTGATATGATATTAAATTGTAAAAATTTCATAAATATTTTCTTGGAAATAATATTTGTATAACTGAGTGATTAAAAAGTCATAACTTATAGCATAATATTAAAAAAATTGAGTACACTTGATTCGTATTATAACTATCGACACAAAATAAACTATGTGTTGATAACAACTCCTGAATACATAAAATAAATTATAAAAAACAAAAAACTATATAGTAGTTATAATTTTTATTAAATAAAAAATAATTTGAAGGTGAAGAATAATTATAATAAGTTGATGGAAGGCTGAGAAGCAATAGATCACAAAAAGAAAAGTAGGAACATGAAAGAAAATAATATTTTTAAAATATTAAAATAAAATTGAGGATAATTTAGTAAATGTATTAATTTAATTAATATTAAAACTCAGATCTCCTCCCCTCCCCTCCGAATCCCCCCGATTTAGGGGAACGCAAAAAGTGTCATTTGGAGGGATTTTGCTCCCCTCCCCTCCCCTCCTCTCCCCTTCTAAAAATTGAACCAAACACATTTCATTTTAAATATTCCCTCTCCTCCCCTCGCTCTACCTCGAACCAAACACACCCTAAGAGTTTTCTTAAAACTTAAAAGAAACCCTCCGCAAATCAAGTTAACATATCACCGAATTCGACATGGAAACTTTTTTGGTTACATTAATGACAGGGAAACTACAGCAACAATTGACTTGACAATGTTAATTAAGATTACTCTAATTGTTTGTTTGTTTGTGGGTTAGAAAACAATCATTCCCCACTTAGCTGGCATAACATAATAGAGTAACGGACCGAAGCACACACTACACTACTAGTAAAGTTCTGACAGAAAGAGAAAAACGAAACTGCTGCAAAGTATCGTACGGTTTATGAGATTTTCCATTTGCGGTAGTCACGCCTTTGAAAGGGTCATAATAAAACCGCATTCAAATGAGTATATTATATTTCCATTTTTTTCTTTTATGGTTGAAGAAATTGACATCCACTATTCTTCCTTGATGCAGGGGGTTCATTCTATAGGCTATTACATTTTAAGTTGTAACTTCATATATGTCACTTAATGTACGTGAGTATGCTTAGAGTGAAAGCAAATGACATATTTCATTGATGTTTACTTTCACATAATCAAACATGATATTATTTTTGAATATTTCAAATCTTGTATTCTAAAAGATTGGTTTGGTATCGATATTTTGAATGGAAATGAAATTTAAATTGTGAAATTTTGTTTGATATTGCTTTCGATATTTTAAATTTTGATTAATATAAAAATTAACATGATATTATATGATTGAAAGTTGACTGGATGACAAAGTGAATATATGAAATGTGTCACATACTGAAATAAAAAATAGCTGATGTGGCGATGAAAACTATCGTGGAACATTTTTCGGCGAACGAAGGAGTATTTGCACAAAAAAAAGCACTCTCACTCTCAAGTCAGTAAGAAATTGAAATGGAACTTTGCAAGTGTGTTATGAATTGTAATGGGCGTGATTCATGATCACATTTATATATAGGAGACCATTGTAATTGTCTTCATGTTGTCTAACATGGAGCACCGATGACAGTTGGATGAAGATCCTATGACTCAAAGTGAAGGGGATGCATGCTACCACTACAACACGCTGGGGCTTTAAAAACGCTTTTTATGGGCTTTAAAAGCGCTTAAAAGCGCTGTGAAAGCCAGCGCTGACGTAGGTAACAAAAGCGCTTCAGAAAGCGCTCTGGTAGGCCCCCCTATAAGAGCGCTTTTTTGGAAAAAGCGCTCTGGTAGGCCCCCCTATAAGAGCGCTTTCCTGGAAAAAACGCTCTGGTAGCCCCACCTATAAGAGCCCTTTTCCAAAAGCGCTTTCGTATGTTGCATTTTTTTTTATTTTTTATGCTTTTTTATTATTCTTTGGCAGCGCTTTTACTAAGAAGCG
The DNA here is from genome assembly GCF_029867415.1 of Vicia villosa. Taxonomy (NCBI): domain Eukaryota; kingdom Viridiplantae; phylum Streptophyta; class Magnoliopsida; order Fabales; family Fabaceae; genus Vicia; species Vicia villosa. Next base: position 115,903,746 of record NC_081184.1, on the reverse strand, counting down.
CTTTTGTAGGTGGACCTTTAAGAGCGCTTTTTAAAAGCGCTGTCGTTGCTAAATGAGGTATTTTAATGTGCAGCCTGTAATTTAATCCTCCCAGTCGACCTATAATATTTTTCGACCTGTAATATGTTTTCAACCTGTAATATTTTCGACCTGTAATATATTTTCGACGATATAATTTCAGCCATCAGTAAGACAATATATATATACTAATATAATACCATTATAATATCCAAAATTATATATATACATCATTACAACATCAATAATATTATAGTTCAAATCGACACAAATCCTACATGAAAAATTGCTTAATATAATAGTGACACAAATCCTCTTTGATTTCTTCCAACTTAAGTCTCGGGTACCCAGCAGCACGGAATTCCTCAAGGTACTACAAAACAAAAACATAATATGAATGATATATTTAGTTAAATGTAATAAATTATATGAAATTATCTTAAGTTATAAATTCATACCGTGATCGGAATCTCTAATTGATTCGCCTGAAGGATTTCTTTCATAAACCTCAAAACAAAGTATCCGCAATCTGAACTGTTTCGCTGTTGCGGACACTACATAGAAAAACAAATAAGATTTTATAGTTGTCTTGTTTTATCAAGTGCATTGTATCATTATGTCAAATGCATTCAAATTCAAGTAAACTCACAAACTAACACAATTTTCAAACCAAAAATGAAACAAGATGCAAGAAGTCACATTGTACCATGAGAAATTGGGTTCAAAACAAGTTCTAAATCCCTAAACCAACATCCCGGACAGCCATGATATACGTATAAATTGGCTCTCAAAATTCACTTCAAACAAGTTCAAGATGAAAGAAAGTAAACTCAACCATAGCCAAAAGATCTATCGATCAACCAAAATCATGCATATTCAAATATCAAAGCTCAACGATGTCTTTAGAATCAAAATCAAATAATATCAATACAAAATATGACTTAATTCCACTTCAAAACATGAGATCAATTCCAACCACCTTTGAATCAATTAACTTAGAAACCGGGAAGCCACTACACCAACCTATTAACGCATACTTAAGTTCACTTCAAACATGTCTACATAACGAACTCGGGCAGCCATGAACATGAACCAAAACCAAAACTCAAAGAGAAGCACAATATCATTCAAACCCAATCTAATACAATATATGGATTATCAAACACTTAGCAAAAAGAACCACCAATAGTTATACTCAAACCCGACACATAACTATGCTAATGTGAGTATTTCGAGCCATACAAAACATGAGAATTGAAGGCGTGCTCTAAAGTAAGGTTAGAAATACAACTGCCAAGTTCTTTATGTTATAGTAGTTAGCTTTACCGGAATTCTAATGAAAGAAAAGAGGGTTGAATTGGGTATTTTTAATCAAACAAAAACGTGGGATTTTGGTAACAGCAAAATTTACTTTAGAATAATAAAAGAAGAATTGTGGGTAAGGGATGTTTTACGAAGCACTGATACAGCAGAACCAAATACAATTATTTTCTATCCCAACACTCCAATAGAGCCACACAGTCACCATTCGTAATTCATACAAGACTCAACCTTAGAGTTATCCAACAACCATTTCTACTTCGTAACAAAATACTAGGAGCTAAGTAGGGAAAATATATGCATTCCAAAACTCCTAAATAGTCTAAACCACAGAGTAGGTAAATTGAATGTATCTCAGAGAAAGAACCTTTACCTGTATGTGTCTCTCGAATAATCTGAACAAAAGCCCAGAGTTGAACAAGCGATGAGCAGTGCCGTTGAGAAGAAGACGATGAGAACAAGCAAAGAGCAGAAGACGATGAGAAGAAGACGATTGAGAACGAAGAATGGTGGCTCACGATTTTATGAGATGATGAGTTTTCTGAGTTGAAATGGTGGGCAACGATGGAAACGATTTGAATTCGATTTTCAGATGAAACGATTTTCTGAGTTTTCTGAGTTCAAAGATTTTCAGTTTTCTGTGGGCAGCAATGAAGAAATTAGGGATTTGGAAACGATGAAGCGCGTTTAGTATAATTTGTTTTTAAAAATTTTAATTTTAAAAAGGGTATGACAGCGCTTTTGAAAAGCGCTTTCGTAACTAAGGCTATACCAGCGCTTTTTAGGATAAAAGCGCTCTTGTACCCCACCCCCTATAACAGCGCTTTTGAAAGCGCTTTCATAAGCCCCCTATAAGAGCGCTTTCAGAAAGCGCTTTCGTACCCCCACTATAAGAGCGCTTTTTGAAAGCGCTTTCGTACCCCAGCCTATAAGAGCGCTTTTTGAAAGCGCTTTCGTAACCCCCCACCTTTAAGAGCGCTTTTTTAGCGTGTTTTTTTATTTTGTTTTTAGCGCAACCTATACCAGCGCTTTTTACTAAAAGCGCTTTAGTAGGGGTGCTGCTAAAAGACAAATTTGGTATAGTGTACTGTCTGTTGAGTAAAGGCTTCGTGCATAGTGGGAGTAGTTGTTAAGTGGAACGTGCGTATTAAATGTACGCAATTAACAAAGCATTTTTACGTCGATGGTTTTCACGTGACTCACACGCACGTTGATTATAGGATTTGATTAACTTAGTACTAGGAAGAGTAAGTCGCAGAATCCAAGTAGATTCATGACCAAGCAGTTCAGAACATCATATCAAATGAGTTAAGTGGGAAAATGGTTAGAAGTAACCAAGGATTTGAAATAAAAATATGGTCATATCAAGAAATTTTGAGGAGTTGCAAAAGAGGGAGGTTTGCCAATGAATAGAAGTTGGAAGATTGAGTATGCAGAGGATTGAACTCAAGCAAAGTCAAGTGTTGACCTAAATAGGTGATGCAAGAAATGTTCCTTTCTTTGATTGGAAGAAATTCGGGGATGAATTTCAATTTAAGGGAGGAGAATGTAATATCACATATCCTCTTAAGAGTTATGTTTCTTGTCAGTTGGGAAATATTGAGTTTCTAAATGCTCTATTCGTTGTCAGTTGTTGTCACTTGAGGTCCATAGAGTAATTAGTTAACTCATATGAGCTTAATTCTTACTCTGTAAGGTTGACCTTTATCAATTTATAAAAAGAGGAACATTTTGGTAACATTAATAATTGGTGAACTGCTCTCTTGAAGATAAAAATACCCTTTAAGATATTTTGTTCCTTCTCATTTTCTTAACAACCACTCATTTTTCTTTGTTAGTAAGAAAATAGAAGGATGAAATTCAGACACTTTCAAATGGATGTCAAGACCGATGTCCCAACACCAAAACACAATGTCAAGACAAATATTAAGACATCATTTGCTGACAAAATAATTTTACCAAAATAATAAATTATGCATAAGTAAATTGTAGAAGATAAAATACACAATCAATTGTTAACCCAGTTCGGTGCAACTCACCTACTCTGGGGGCTATTAAGCCAGGAAGAAAATCCACTATGATAGTATTAGTTCAAAGCTAAACAAATCTAGTTCACAACTATCATCTAATCATTACCTTATGCAACTTCTACCTAGGTCACTCCTAGATATGAGATTCCCCTCTCACTTCCCACAATCACACCCCTGTGATTGTCAACCACAATAGAAGACATACTTCCAATTACACATAATATATTCTTTGCTTAAAAGATCATGAGTGATTGACAATGAACAATAAACAATCAGTCAACCTCAATGCATCAAAAGATACATGAGTGACATATAAAACACAGTACTCTAAAAAGACCCCCAAAATCCTAAGACTCTTGCAAAAATAACTTATCCTTATTTTTCAAGCTTCATTATCTTCTTAGGTTTAGGCTCCTCCTTTTATAAGCCAGTGCAACGCTTGGGCTAAGATATTTAATCTGGCTATAACCTTATGCAAATCAAATCAAATCTTTAAATGCAAGGCAAAAGGTTTTGACATTTAATCAAGTAAATCAAATATTTTGTTATCTTTTCAGCTTTGAAACAAATCTTTAAAGAATCCAATCTTCAATGCGCTGCTTGATTCACAAGTAACAAAACAAATCTTTTGGAACCATAGTAACTGATCTTCCAGAAACAAAAACAACACAGGCTGCAATGTTGTAGAAACATGTTACGACATCTTGTCCAATATCTTGATGAATAGGGAAGGAAAGTAGACCCAAACCCGCGGGGCCCATCCGCACCCGAACCCGAGTCAACGGGTGAAAACCCGAGTTGACTGGGTTTAGATTCGGGTTCGGGTGCCACCCGATATTTTGGGTGCGGGTTTGGGTAGTGTGAAACCCGCACCCGAAACCCGAAATCACACTCGTTTCTATATATATATATATATTATATTGTGGAAAGTAGTAAAAAAATTGTAGGATAAATGTATTTTGATGCATGTTCGGGTTTGGGTGAAAAAATCTGAACCCAACGGGTGTGGGCGTGAGTGTTATTTTGCCACCCGAATAGACTTTGGGTTTGGGTTCGGGTGTTGATTTCAGGTGTGCATTTGGGTAGTGTACAATCAGCACCCGACCCGACCCGTTGTCATCCCTATTGATGAACTTATTATTTTACCAAAATGCAGCCAACAAATTAAAACCTAACAAGGGAGAAGAGAATAAAAAGAAGTAAAAATAAGAAAGTTAGTAAGAATAAGATAAGGGAAGAAGAAAGAAGAGAGGAACAAAGGAAAAGATAAATAAGATGAGAAGAAGGGAAGATGAAATAAGAAGAGAAAACTTGGAAGAAGAAGAAGAAGAAGAACCAATATCATCTTCACCAATTCATCTCAATTTTTCCATCATCTTCATCATTTAGAGTTGGATTCCTAGATAGTTTAGCCTTTGAGAAACTTGGAGTTTTTTGTTTTGTCCTAATCATAGAATTAATGATGATACATGTTCTACCTATGATTTACATGTTTGTTGTGATTTCTATGTTGTTGAATGTTGTGTTGATCTCATATTGTTGTTGTTGACATTATGAATACATGAAGTATGAGTGAATAAGAAGCATGGTTACATATATGTCTTGTTTTTTAAGTTATGGCTAATAATCATGTTTATTGGTGTTATTGGGTGCAATATGTTGCTACATGATGATGTGCGTGGTTAGGGTTGATGTGTGATGGTTTGGAAATGCTTTGTATGAAGGAAACTAGGCATTTTCCAGCCTAGGTGTTGTGGTAATCAATTACCACATGTTAGTAAGCGATTACTAGCTTAAAAATTAGGGTTTTTGGTTATTTTGAGGATTTGTAATCGATTACCTCATACTGGTAAACAATTACCATTGCCTGTGTGAAAATTTGCCAAATTAAAAATGACGTATCTTGAATTTCATAACACTATTTTGGGCGCGGTTGGAAGCGTTAGAAAGCTAATGTTAAGGGCTATGACATAGAGAAGTTTCTATGAGTTTTTTTCACTTTATTTTTTCCCATGTGTCATACCCCAAATTTTTCCACCCTTTATCAAGTCATTTGGCTTATACATTTCATTATCCTCCCATGTACATATCCTTCATTAGGTCATATAATACATCATGCATTCATTGGCTCTTACATTGGCGTTGGTATCAAGAGCAATAGCTAGGGTTTCCTTTAGATTCAAGGTTATCATGCAACAACAAGCATCCTCATTGCTTTAGGGTTTATAAGATTGTTCAAGGGTTCATAAAAAATCCAAGGTTCCATTGTTTCAAGGTTGATCACAAGCTCTTATTCATTTGGCTCGAGAACTAGAAAGTTAATCTATGATTGACTTTTTGAGTAAAACTTTATTCCATTGGTAAATGTAGGGTTCAAGGCATCTTTTTGTGTATCATTAAGCCTTCCAAAGGGTTTCAGGAAGTTCCAATTGATGGAAGGAAGAAAATTGGTCCAATAGGCAAAAAGTCAACAATCAGTTAAAGTCAACTATGGACTTTTCTTGGTCATCACGAACATTTCAAGTCATTTTTTATGATAATGTGAGGTTTGGTCAAGTTATATCAAGTATAATCATGAAAATCAAGATAACTTGTAAAAAGGGCAAAGTTGAAGATTTTGGAAATTTTTCTAAGTACAAATATGCATGGTCATATGGATGACTTTCCATGGTGTATCTTTCTCCTTAAGACTCCAAAAATGGAAACCAATGGCTGAAATGGAAGATGATATATAATACTACAAGTTTGTGGAAGATTTCAAGTCAAAGTAAGTTTCCAAGTGGTTTAAAAGTCAAGCCAAAGACGAATGTTTAAGTTGTCAAAATTGTCCAAATAATGATTTTCCATATATGATATATTTTTGCCAAATCTTGATATCAAGAACTTCCAATATAAATGTTGTAGTATGCTATGAGAGGTTTCCATGGATATAAAGTCTGGATCATTTGGAGTTTTGAGCACCAAGTTATGATGTCTTGAAGTTGACATGTTGAAACTAGTTATGCACAACTACATATCCAAAGTCATGCCCAATCAGTTTTCAAACCAAGTTTTGGACCTATAAATAAATTCAAATGCCAAAGTCCCCAACATTAATCCCCTTCATTTTTTTATCCCGCTACAAGTTTCATTCATGATTCAACATCAAAATCATCCTCCATAAGCTCCAAAAACATATCTGAATATTGCTTGAAAATCAAGAAACCATGAACCATAACTTTGCAAGTTAAAAATTCAAAGCGTGCAAAATTGATTCTAGATCTTTCTACCATGCACCATCTCATCCCTACACCTCATAACAAACTTGTTTGAAATTTCTAAGGCTCATTCCGTGCCAAGATCATTTCAATCCAAAACAAGCTCCAAACCTCCATTCATGTGCAACTTGGATTCTAACTAACTCCATAGCTAGCTCAAAGCTTTAGGTTATGATCCAAGCCTAATCCAAGCTTCCTCAACAAGATTCTGATCATCTATATAACAACATCTTCCCTCTAAAACTCATAATCACCAATTTTCACAAAAATTCACCAAAACTTTCCTTCTTCGAATCTCAATATTCTTACATTATCCCTTTGAATTATCTCCACTATCATCATTAACACCATTAATACGCTCTTCAATAACACATTTTCACGCTAATTCTCCATTAGAATTAGATCAGCAACTTCAAGCATTCATTAACAAGGCAAAATCAAATTCATCAATTCATTGAAGTTCCCTTGGATTTCTTGCGTTAAACATCATCTAAACACCACACTTAAACTTCTGGATGCATCAACAAGCTTCTATAACTTTTAGATCAAGCAAATCAATCTCCATTTCTCCATCACTAAAGCTGACTTTGACTGAGAAATTCACCATGATCTGAAGCAAAATAGGTGTTGATTCTTCATCATCGGACCTCTCTAAAGCTATTTGGATCATTGTCTTTGCCTTAATCACCTTGAGAAGGCGCATCAGACGTACTCTGATCACTAAGTTTCCTTTAACTTCGAATCCTATGATTTCAACATTATTTTAGATAAAACTCAATTTTATCTTGTGCGAAATTGATCAATAAGTAAAAGCCCTGAGTTCATTTGCATTTATTCTTGTTATTGGTCATTAATGTTTAGTCTTAAAACCTAGGGTTATTAGATGTTTTTGTTCGATTTAGAGAATTGATGAAGAATTTGGAGAAAGTAATTCCATATTTGGAATCAACACGCAAAAACAATGAAGATGATGGTGATGATTTTCATTTCTGGGAAATTTCTCCACCGTCCATGGTGGAGGACAGTGGCTAGAGACCTGAGGAAGAAGATGGAGGGAAGCGCACGCTTTTTAGTTCATTTTGAATTTAAAAATTTGTGTTGTCATCATGTGATTGGTCCAGCGCATTTTCCATTTAATTTTTTTATTTCTTTTAATTAGAAAATTAGAATAATTGAAATAATAAGCTATTGGGCCCAGCGCTTTGTTATCTGCACCACCCACATTTGGGTCTATTTACCATATGAACTAAGTGCCATTTGTTCCAGAATTCAGCATGCACCCCCTGGCCCATTAGTTTTATATATTTTTTCTTTTATAGTTTTGTTTTTAATCTTCTTTTAATTTTTTTGACACACAAAAAAAAAAGACAAAATCTTTTAATATCCAATATCATTTTATAATTTTATTTTGATATTTTGGCATTTATTTTTAATTGTTTAACTTTTTAATAATTCAAAAAAGGATTAAAAAAAATACTTTTCTATTTTTCTGATTTTAATTTTAGATTTAATTTTGTTAATGATAAAGATACTTTTAATGTCCAATAATGTTTTGGCATGTCATTTTTGCATTTTTTAATATTATTTTAGTATTTTTTGAATATTATTTTAATTGCTAGTCTTTAAATAATTGGAAAATGGATAAAAAATAATAATACTTGTTTTTTCTTTATTTTTAGAAATAGTTTGATTTTATTTTCTTGATAATTAAAAATATAAATACCATGTCATAAATAAAAATATAAATACCATGTCTTAATAATAATTTGAACTAACTAAATCTTAGGATCTTAATCCAAGCATGATAACAGGTTAGTCCCTTAATCCCAACCTTAGGTCCATAATGCATAACAAACAGTAAGGTAGACCTTTCCCCTTAGTCTCTTCTCTTTCATAATAAAACTTAAATTATCTTTCTCAATCAAACTTCTAAAACACTTATTAAATGTGGTATGTATAAATACACTATGAGCCTTAAGCACATGCAGAGGACTTCGGATTTGAGGCGCCTGACTCGATCGTTCAAAGTATCTCATGTCATAGATTTTAGTATTGTACTTATCTCAAAGACTTTCACAACTAAAGAAGAAATATTCAAGTACCTATTGCCTAAGATAACCACTTAAGGATTCTTCCAACAAAAACACCAACAAACTCTTTGCCTCGCAACATTTTCTTTCAGGGTTAGTTATTTCCTCTCTCCCGCATCAAAGACAATGCCTAATGCTAGAGTGTGAATGTTAACGCCACCCGTTAAAAGTACAAACCAAACAAACAAAAAGAAACTGTTGGGGAGAACTACATAACTCTAATTTCTCTATTGCACGTTAGGGATGTGTAGACATATGATTCTAATAATCTTGGCGAGTTCACTTATTTATTTCTTTTCTTTCCCCTCATTGCATTTTCCCTTAGTAAGTAAACATTAGATAGCACACCCTTTGATTAGAGACAAACAAGAGTGGATCCCGTAGAGAACTACAGACGCGAGGGGTGCTAATACCTTTCCCTCACATAACTAACTTATGTACCCTTCTCTTGGTCGCAAGACCATCCTTTCCCTGTTTGAGGTTTGCTGGATATTTACTTTCCTTATTGGGATAATAAAGTTCAGTGGCGACTCTGTTATTTTTTTCTTCACGGTAGCGACACCATGGAGTCTGGTTAATCCCATCATAGGATGATTGGACATACGCTTACTATGTATTGTGTAAGTGGAAACATGTAGCGTGAAAGCTACGCCTAAGGTTTATTTAATATGTTATACTACCATATGTGCTTCATGCATGATCTTATACTGAGTATGCTATAAACCATGCTATGATTTATTGGCTATGTTGATTATGTAATAATATGATTAAAACCTTATCATGATAAGTGAGGGAAACCTAGGAGTATAACTAGGTGAATGACTTAGAAAGATACTTGTATTATGGTAAATAACTTAGGTTGAAATGCTCGAATGTAAGAGGTGCCCGGTGTGCATCCATGAGCGAGTAATTGATAGAGATATTATGGCTGACATGAATGGTTATCGATGATACAATTTTTAATTGAACTAGCTCATATGGAAATATGATATATTATGGTTGCGAGATAATCACATAGTAATTGAGATGGATACTGTGACCCGTGTCCATTGTCCATGGATTTGGATTGGCCGTGGAAAGTATCAAGTTGCTAAATCTCATGATGATTGTGATATAATTATATGATGATGTGTGAAACCTAATTAAGTATTCGGGAAGGTGAATGAATTTTCGGTGGATACCGTGACTCGTGTCCATAATCCGTGGATTTGGATTAGCTGGGGAAAGTATTCTTGTTATAGGAAGTTCGTGACCCGTGTACATAGTCCTTGGATTGGGATTGGTCGGGGAAAGACATTCCTTATTGAGCAGACATCTGTGACCCTTGTCCATAGTACTAGACGTGGGATCGGCCGGGGAAAATACTTCGTTGTTGCATTCCTGAATCGTGATTTATTGAGTTACGTGAACTAGTGTTGCGTGCTTTCCATACGAAGCGTAAAATCCCCTTAGATACTTAAGTTTTTGTTCTATTGTGTGTAATTGTACATAGGTAGATGACGAATTGAAAGACTCAAGTTAAGAAATCGATAAGAGATTCTTTTAAAGCCGAGTGGATCCATAAGATAAGGAAACTTACTGAGATTATTATCTCACCCCACTATTATTATTGTTTTTCAAGCGGTTTCTTATAGGTTAAAAGCAAGAGTAAATTTGTTGACGATGTTTTGAAGACTTCATTCGTAATCTTCAATTGTGGATTGTGTGCAGTGTGAATATTATATATAGATCTTAGAATTTTTACTTATGCACTTTTTCATATCATATCATGTGCCATATGTTATATAACACACATATATATATATATATATATATATATATATATATATATATATATATATATATATATATATATATATATATATATATATATATATATATATATATAAAATATGGTGTTATAAAAAGAGTATATTACTGATAAATAGATAGATAGATGAATTGAATGAACTTATATTTTAATGAATTGCAATCACGTTGTCACACCTAAATGTTGGACATTATATCTAACAAAATACCCGAATATTCATGAAGTCTTAATTTTTGATAAAGAGTTTGTCAGGAAGTTCATTAAAGAAATAAAATCTTCAACACATGTATCGTAGAAATAAAACTCTCCATGATTGTTCATAAATCTGACGTAACAAAAGAAAGCTTGTTCAGAAATTCATAACTAACGACTTAACTGCAGCACATGCAAAAGTGCCAAGGGAGTTAAAGAAAAAGCACAACTCAGAATAAAGAGCAGTAGGCCTTTTATAAAAAGATGAATTCCATGTGTGATTTCTGGCATGCAGCTCCCATTCTTTACTTAATTACATGTTTTTGGAAGTGGGGAAATTAACTGAGTTATAAAATTAATTTTGATATACTTTTTTTCTTACTAAATACTGTATAGTTTATTCTGTTTCTATAACTTATTATAATTAAAAATTGTTGGAATTTTAAAATTGAATTTTAGTCTCATAATGTTTGTACAATTCTTTTTCTCAAGAAAATATTTAAATAAAAGTTATTTTGTATTTAACTCATTTATAAAGTAGAATTAATTTTGATTAATTAATTTTTTCAATTTAATTTGTGTCAATGCAAAATTGAACGGACACTTAATTTACATTTTTTTTTATAGTTTTAATGAGATTTTTTTATGTATGAAATTAACATCATTATATTTTGTAAAACGATTTTAAAATAGTGACTAAAATTAAAGATAAAATTAACCATGCATGTACTTTAAAGTTTGTTTTTCAAGATAAGTTTTGGCTCTTTTCGGTAAAATTAACGATTAACTAATAAATTAATTGATAATTTATAATTTATGGCTGAAGATTGATGATTGGCAGCTTATAATTTATGGTTAAAAATTGATAGTTGATAAATTAATTGAAGTGTTTGATAAAATTAACAAATCGATTAACTGACAAATATTAAATAATATAATTATTTGTATTTAATACTTAATTGTTTTATTTTATTTTATTTTATTTTTAAAATAAATTATAAAGGGTTAAAGTGAACTTTAGTTAAAATCAAGGGTAAAAGTGAAAGAAAAAAATAGGTAAAATGTTATTTGAAATTATGTCTAAAAAAAGTTAAAAGTTATAAATTTAAAATATGTCATGCTTAAAAATATGATTAAAGTTCTATTTTGGTATTATTTAATTTTTTTTTTAAATTGAAAGAATCTCAATACAAATTTTCATAGAATAATTTTTGAAATTTTTTTCTAATATATTTGATTTAAGATTAAACAACAGTTTTATTTTATTTCATTTACGAACTAATATCTCAATTTTAAATCAAATAATTTGGATTTTATTTTCACTTTTTTCACTAAAAAGTAATAACAGGTTTATTTTTTTTGATAACATGTAATATATATATTTTCATATCTTTAAAGTTTCACATAAAAAATTATATAATAATTTATCATGTTTTACGTATAACACATCATTTAAAATTAGATAAATAGTCAATTTGAAAGAAAAAAAGTAGTACAAAGTTGTTTAAATTAAAATAGGAGATTAATTTTGCAAATCAATTAAAATAAGGAGTTTTATGATTAAAATATAATTCTAAAAAGAAAAAAGAAGTCATCTCTCCTTTTTTAAAATTCAACTAGTAACTAGTAATCAAATATTAACCTATAAAATATTGTGGCACTTTAAGCTTTAATTTCCTCTTTTGATCGATGTAGGAATGAGAGAATCGAATTTAGTCTCAGGCTTTGAACTAAAGTAAAGCGTGATAGTGCAGTGAGTAGATCTTGTTTTGAACTTTATGCATATAGCCAACATGCTCTTGCATGATTGAGATCATGGTGACTATAATTTTGTTAAATCACGCAATTACATCAGTAAATTATATTAAAGTATTGAAATCTTCTAAAACTTGTCACCATGAGTAATTCGATCTATTCAATTTTAACTTAATATTGTGAAAGAAGATGTGATAGAGTTAGTCAACGTTTTTTATGTTGGCGGCAAGCTTTCAAAAGCCATTATTAATTTCAAAAAAGTAACACCCACAAAGCTTGAGCGAATGTAGGCCAGTTTGCTGGATTGATTGCCTATACTGCATGTAATCTCAAACCATCAACAACATTCTTATAGGCATCGCAACAGGGCGGGTCGGAGACGATTTTTAGCTTTCCCAAATCCGAATCCCCAAATAATCTTTGTTTCCCGCCCCAAACTCAAACGGGGAAGAAGAATTAAAACCCAAACCCGTCCCAAACTGGTTCGGGTTGGATTCGGGTAACCCCGCTCCGCCAGCATCTATTTAGTAAAATCAATTTTTTTAATTGAAATATTTATTTTTTCCAAAATCAAATTACACTATAAATGATAAAATAAAATAATCTCAAAATATTCTATAGATATATTTCAAATATTTTAAATAATAAATACAAATTAAATTATTAAAACATTGGCAACATATTTAATATTCTAATTTATCAAAAATAAATAATAATGTATATAATGAAATAAACGAGACGGGTTCGGGGTGGGTACTAGTGTCCCCATTACCCACTCGTTCCCATATTTTGTAATCGGGGAAAACCCAAACCCAGTCAAAGCGGGTTTTCCCCGTCAACTTCGGGGCAGGTTCGGGTGAGAACCCGTGGGTATGGGTTTTGTTGCCATGGCTATCTGCATGTAATGGTGATCAATGAGATTTTAAACCTTGAAAAACAGGTAAAAGGAAAAATGGCTACTTTTAAAAGTTGTTTTTGAAAGGCATGCGACAAAGTGAGTTCAGATTTTCTTGAACATATGATGTATTAAACAGGGTTTTGCCAAACTTGGAGACCGGAGATTAAAGAGTCCATATTCAACAATATTATGTCGGTTATGGTTAATGGAAGGCTTACATTAAATATTAGAGTTAGTCGAGGATCTCAGCAAGGTGATCCGTTGACTTCATTCCTATTTCTTATTATCGCAGAAGGCCTCAAATCCTTAGTGAGAAAGGCTTATGATATATGAAAATTTGATGGCTACAAGGCGAGCATTGAATTATACATAAACTCTCCAATTTTTATAGATGAGAGAAGCTAGAAAAACATATGGAGCTTGAATTTTTTTTTGAGAAACTTTGAGCTAATGTTAGGGTTAACAATGAATTTTCTCAAAAGCGAACTTATAGGATTTGTTCTTGAACAAAATTTCATGAATGGTGCCTCAACATTCTTGTCTTGTTATGTTGAAACAATTCTCTTCAAGTTTCAATGACTACCGGTGGACGCCAACATGAAACAACTGCTCCTATTACCATTAGTATTGATTCTGGCCATGTATATCCATATGAGACCACTTCTCAAATATGTGATATTGTAGAGCAACTCCAAAATTTTCTTGTCGCTCAAACAAGTTTCATTCCTATCTCATTTGTTAAAGGTTTGACATTTTCTAGTCTATCAGGTATGCCTCATTCCATATGGATCCTTGACTATATAGCATCACACCATATGTCATACGATGATAAATAATTTACGTCTTAAGATACTGCTTCATCTATGTCTATTATGTCTTGATTTTACTCATATACTTCTAATCTTACTTTGAGTCTTGCTTCTGTTAGTCAATTGTGTAATTTTGATTATTCTCTTACATTTTATTCGACTTAGTGTTGTGTTTAGGATCCATATTCTGGAGGATGATTGAGACATTCTGTAGACATGTGGACTTTGTGTTTCGGAAGAGCTGAGATCCTCAGATACCGTATCCTCAAATTCTACTTTTAATACTGATTTATTATCTTCTTTTTTTTCTTGAATTCTTCATCTTTTAATTTTTATTTATGACATTCCCGTCTAGAACATGTAATTGTTTCTAGATTAAAGTACTTGCCTTCTACCAGGGCTTTTGGAAAGTTCCATACTAATAATATTTCAGATTATTGTGGTTGTACTTTTTGCAAATTCATAGGGATTAAAGTTGTCTAATCTTCTAGAGGTCCCTTAAAGTACACTTCCAACATCTTTATGAAGCTGCATATCTCTAGAGGGAGATTGTTGCATGCCTCTAACACATGCAGGGGGAGCATCCCCAATACAGTTATTTTGTTGCTTGTCTTGTCACTTTCGTTTATTATCATTTATTGAATCTCCCTGGTGATTTCACATCTTTTGAATCAAGGTTGAAATCAATTCATTTTTTTTTGTTTTAGCATGCATAAATCAATGGTTATATTTGAACCTGATCACGATGCTTTTAGTCAATTGCATGAGTCAGTGAAATAAAAACTATGTGTTTTTTTATTCAAGTTAGATGGAAAGAAAAATCTCAAATCACTTTTAAGTCTATGAAAAATTGAGATTTTGTGTCTTTGATTCGAATCAAATTGATCAAACACACATTCTGGTTCAAATTGGACAAAGGAAAAGTGGGAACTTTTTTACAATTTGATTAGAATCATAGTTTACACTTGATTCAAATCAAGCTCCTTCTGGTCACCTCTGCTTGATTTGATTCAGATCAGACTTTACACCTGATTCGAATCATACCATTTTTTTAGCATTTTCCATTAGGGCCTGTTGCAGTTGATTCGAATAAGAACTTTTACATGATTCAAATCACTGAGCCTTTTATTCGAGTCAGAATTTGTTCTTTATTCAAAGCGTGAAATGGGTCAAAAAATTTATTTTCTTTTATTCCATTCACTTGCTCATTTAACTCAAACCATGTATTGTTCTTGATTCAAATCTAATCAAATTTTTTCACTACTTTTTGTGCTTAATCTCAAGAACATATAAAACCTTTTGTCAACACTTTTCATGTAACAAATCTCATAATCATTTTGTGATTTTTTGTAAAATCAACACTCTCTTACTTTTGAAAAGTTCAAAACCCTTGCATTCGAATTTCTTTCTTCTTCAACCTTTGTTGTGATTTCAAATCTTGATAATGAGAGATATGTGATTGAGTAGGGAGACGGTGTCTTGAAACTAATCTTTCTTGAAGATTGGGCAAAGATTTTCAATTTCTTACAAGATTGAGGTGTTGTCATTGGTGCTGGAAAATTCTAGTGAGAAGAAGGAAGTTCTTCTCTCTAGATTGCCTTGGTAGTGACTGTGTGGAAGGCTACAGACAAGGTGGAGTTCTTCTCAAATCTTCATACAATTCATCACTCAAAGAATTGGTAGGATCAAGATGTTGATGGCTAAACTCAAAAGGCTTGGAGCAGATTGGTGATATTGGAAGATTTTGAAGCGTCTATCAAGTAAAGATTGTGTAGAAGAGTTTGGCATTAAGTTATATACAAGTCAAGATTCAAATAGAAGATATATTTTCTTCAGCATCATTGTGGACTATTGATTGTATGAACTCTTGAAATATTTGTCAAAATAAAACGAAGTTATGCAGGTTCCAAGGGAAAACCATTGAAAAGTGCACATAGGCAAAGCGAGGACGAACGGCAAAGCACTATAAATCCCGATGTCTTCTCTCTCTCTCTCTCTATATATATATATATATATATATATATATATATATATATATATATATATATATATCTTTTACTTTAGCATTTAAATTTTATAGTATAGTGCATGTCTAAGTTTTCAATTCTTAGACTAGCTTATCATTTATTCAATTAATAGCGGTTTATTGCTTAAGATTAGGTTTTACTGGAATATTAACTTAATCGAGCTTTAGTGGTGATTAAAAACTGAGAAACTTGTTGAGTTTAGAATTCACAAATTGAATCATTGTATAAACATATCTCGTGAAGTATACAATTGAATCAATGGTATACCTTGTGTATCATCATTGGATCATTCGTGATATTTGTGAAGTGATTAAGTGTTTATGTGATACAATTTTTATTCGAGTGTAATTTTCATATTTTCACTCTAAATATTCTGCACGAAAACTGTTAAAACCTCTGATAAATCATTTCTGAAAAATTGGTTGAATTTGTTTTAAAAGTCTATTCACCCTCCTCTAGACTGTTTTCTTACTCCATATTCTCACCCAACACTTTAAACAAGATTGCCTTTTTGATACTAGAGAAGCAAATAATCCTCTTGATTTTAATGTAAAATATTCTCTCTTATTTGTTTACAAAGACACATTCCTTTTAAATATTTCATTTCTTGATCGACAAACTCTCGATACTTCTTATTAATGCATTGTGAGTTTTAGGGGAGATGTTTGATATTATTATTATTATTATTATTATTATTATTATTATTATTATTATTATTATTATTATTATTATTATTATTATTATTATTATTATTATTATTATTATTATTGTTTTATTATATGTTTATTATATCTTAGTAAGGGTAGTTTGGTTTTTCTAGTATTTAATATTTATACTTTATTGTAATCCTTATTCTATAGACTTTTCTATTCTAATAGAAACCCTAGCCTCCTTTCTCCTTCATCTCTTATTCCTCTTTTGTTAAGAAAAGTGTATGGATGTTGTTGAAGTTGTATTGGAGTGTCAAATTTCTTAGGTTCTCGGGTTGTTAAATTAGATGTATAATTTTGTATGGATGTTGTTGAAATTTTATCGGAGTCTCAAATTGCTTAAGTTGTATTAAAGTTGTACTTGGACACTCTCATCCTTTGAGCTACCTTTTAGGATGAGACCCCAGCTCATTTAACATGGTAGATCCAACTTAAGGAATGCAATTTAGAAATTGCACTCATGCTCACGCTGTATCTTAGGGTGAATGCTAAAATTGTACGTATGTTGTTAAAGTTGTATTCGAGTCCCACATTACTTAAGTTTCTAAACTGTTACATGTATAAATGTACTTGGAAATCCTCATCCTTTCATCTACCTTTTGGGATGAGATTCAAGATCCTTTAACATCCAATACATATACAAATTTATGGTTTAAAGTATTTCCCAAAAAAATTCATTTAGTTTTTTCCGATTTGAATTTTTTTCTTTAGGAAACATAGTACAATTTTTCCAAGTTGGTTAAGTTTATTGAAAAAATTAATACAACCTTTTCGAAAAATTTACTTAAAAACTTATTAAGTTTTTTAGTTAGTATATTTTCATTTTTCAATGGTTTAAATATATGGTAAAAAGTTCTAATATAACTAAAACACTACAAAAATTTGATATATACCAAAGAATACTATAAGAAATATATTCAATCATCATTATTCATGGGCTCAAATGTCTTATATACATGAATTAGTAAGCTAAGTTATAAAAATGAAAAATACCTTTTTTGTCCCTTAACTTTACCTCGGGGGTCCAATTTGGTCCCTTAATTTTTCAAATGGTCAAATTGATCCTTTAACTATTAAAATAGTGTCACGCGTGTCCTTCCGTTTATTTCTATTAGTCAAAGTTAAAATAAAGTATCTATGTGGCAAATTAAGATTGATGATTATATTCCTGAGTATTAAAGGAAATGAAGGTACATGTTAGTCTACAAACATGTGCTTTATCATTTAAATGGATCAAACCTCTGGAATAGGACACAATATCTAGATGTGCAACCACATAAGTATAAAAAAAGTCTGGTAGACCAAAAAGAGGAGGAATCTTAAGCAAGGAGAGATTTATGGGACTGATTGCAAAATGAGGAGGACATATTTAATTGTCAAGTGCAGTAGGTGCAAGCAGTCAGGTCACAACAAAGCTACTTGTAAGGTGACACCAACAACTCAAGCATCTCAACATCCTGTTCAAGCTTCTTAGCAGTCATCTCAAGCTTCTCAACAACCTGCTCAAGCTTCTCAACATCCATCCCAAGCTTCTCGACAACTTGCTCAAGCTTCTCAACAGTCATCTCAAGCTTCTTAACAATCTGCTCAAGCTAGTCATCAAACAACACAAATAACACAACAATCTACTCCAAGAACTCAAGAAAGACAAGCTACTTAGGCTAGTCAACAACCAACTCAAGTATTGTAGTTGGCCCAACAACAAGGAAGACCACTTCATCAAAGAGAACCACGCCAAA
This sequence comes from Vicia villosa, assembly GCF_029867415.1. Taxonomy (NCBI): domain Eukaryota; kingdom Viridiplantae; phylum Streptophyta; class Magnoliopsida; order Fabales; family Fabaceae; genus Vicia; species Vicia villosa. The sequence continues at coordinate 115,885,091 of NC_081184.1, read as the reverse complement.
GAATTACATTTAGCCTCTGTTTATAGTGTTTTATTTATATTTTGAACAACTTTTGAATTGTTGTCTGTTTAATGCTTTTAGTTGTATTTTGAACCAGTTTGGAATGTTGTCTTTTTGTTAGGTTATGCCTATCATTTTGGAATGTTGTCTTTATATGGCATAGTGTCAGTTATGTAATGTTTATTGAAAATGTGTATGGAACATGTCAATGTTTCATGGAAATTAAGTAATATGTTGTGAACATGTGTATTGGACATGTTTATGTATTAATGTCAATTATGTACTAATGCCAACTATGTATTATTGTCAATTTAGTGCATTTGAAGAACTGGTATAAATCAGTTCAGTAGGAATTGACAAACTGATATATAAACAAACTTCAGTAGAAATCAACTTAAAATGTTAATGCCAAAATTTACAAATTGGTATATAATCAAACTTTAGTAGAAATCAACTTAAACTGGTACAATTTTGCCAAAATTCCAAAAATATAAACCAAAACATTTAGTACATTACAATGATGTCAATACATTCAAATGATACATACGTTCAACTAATACAGACATAACATTCAACTGATTAAATTCAACTTATACAACCCAAGAGAATTATAAAACACATCATATTCCAAAAAAAAAAATCCACTTCAAGATCTTCTTCATTTGACTTTGAAGTTCAACTAACTCTTTCCTTAATTCTTCATTTGTCACTCTAACTTTTTCAAAATCCATTTCTGCATCATCAATTTTCTTTGCTAGCTTTTCCAACCTATTCATCATGAATTGTCTCTTATCATCTATCGCATCCTCATATAACCAATCGAAATAGCCACACCCAGCTTGCAAAGATCCCTGAAATTTTCATAGATTGAAGTTTAAATATAAATAGAAGTTCAAACAAAAATTATTGTACCAAAAAATTTTCAAAAAACTTGTATACATTAAAATATGGACAACCCCATAATTTTTTTCAAAATTCTTGATAGTGGTTGCCCTTCAAAGATCAGTTGTGTCTCCACAATGAAAAATAGATTTCCATCGCAAATTCGAGCTCATGTATACATTGGAATCCAATCTTTCAGATAGCTTTTGTTTCAATAGGGATGAACAACGACCAGATTTCATGCTTGCTACAACCTAACCTTCAATTTCTAGAATTGGATGAACAATTTGAGATGGAACCCTAAGCCCTAATTCAAATTTGACATGGAACCTAAGTGGAATGGAGAACTCGTAACAGACGATGTGGAAATAAGGAAGTTGAAGTTCATTTGCCAACTCAGTTGCCATGTATGCAATCATTAACGAACATTTGAATGAAATGGACGAAAATGAATATGTCTTTATTTTAATTGTTAAAGGATCAATTTGACCATTCGAAAAATTAAGGGACCGAATTGGACCCCAGAGTAAAATTAAGGGACGAAAAGGGTATTGTGCCTTAAAAAGTAAATCATATCAATTATGACTCATGAAGTCTCATAATACCCATTAACATTGACTAATTTTATCCAATAAATATATTAGAATAATAATAATAATAATCATAACAACAACAACAATAATAATAATAATAATAATAATAATAATAATAATATATCTAATCAAACACTTTTAGTGATGGTCTATAAAACTGTAGATATATCTGGCACATACCTATTAACATACTGAAATCGTTCTTAAGAGTGTGCTTGAATTGATGGAATGTGATGAAATATAGTAAAATTTAATGGAATAAATATTTCAACGATGTAATAAATCGAAATATGATGTAATATATTCAATTCAATTTCATCACTTACCTTCATTTTTATACCATCTAAATTGGACGAAATAACACTTTTATTCCATTCCATCTTAAAATATTCAAACAATGGAACCAATCTAGTACTCCGCTCTGTTTCATTCATTTTTATGCTATTCTTTCCGCTCTGCTCGTTTTAAAAATCCAAATATAACTTTAAAAAAATCATATATCAAAATAGAATATTAGAAATAAAACACTAAGGATACTTGTAGTTGTTTGGGATGTGATTCCCTTTAGTTACAGCCTCCCGCATTCACGCATTGATAGTCGTCTAATTAAGATCATGCGACTCTGATTTAAATGTAGCAATATAATATAAGAACAATTCTAATTTTTTTTAAACCATACGATCAAAACTCAAAGGTTGATAATGCCTGACTGTGTGATTGCGACTTTTTACTTAATGCATGAGATTCAATTTCAGTTGTTTGACATATGGGTTATGTGAATATAACACATATACATGTTAACACATGTTTATGTGGAGTATATGAAAAAAAGATTAAGTATTTTGAAAAACAAAATTCAAAGTTTTATTTTTTATTTCTATAAAAATAAAAAATAAAATGTACCCTCTCTTTTCCATTATCTTTTTGGTCTTTCTAATGTCCTCATCTTAAACATTTCAATTTCTCTCGTTTAATTTATAGATTTTTTTTAATAGGTTTTTTAATCTATACCTATGGTTTTTCAACATTTACCTACAAATTTTTTTCGATTATATATTAGATATTTTGAAGTGAAAAAAAAAATGTTAATCGAAATAAAAAATAGAAAACTTTTAGGTAAAAATGTATATTGAAAAACATTTTACAAAGTTTTTTAAAAATGAAATGCAAACCAAAATTTTGTGTATAGGTTTTTCAAGAAAAAAGTTAAACTAAAAATTTAATAGTATGTAATTCAAAAAATTAATTTTTTTCTTTGGTTAAATTTTTAAATTTCTAAAAAAAAAAGAAGTCAAAATATAAGGATTTTAGTTTATATGCGAAAACACAATGATTAATTAAAAAAAAAATTATAGGGATGGAGTGAAAATATAAGTTTAGATGGACACTTAAAAAGGTTAAAGGGTGTAAAAAAAATTCCCTTTAAAATTTGGTTAAGTCCATATTACTAAGTGATAGGTCCAATTCGATATTACACCAAATAAAAGCCCAATTACATTTGAAAAACAATAGAAGAAAGTTATCGACCATTCTATAAGACTAACTAATTAATTATAGATTGACGATTTGTAAAAAAAAAATTATAGACAGACGATTATAAATTATTATTATTATTATCAAATAATTTTATTATTATTATTATGAGAAAATGGGTGATGAGAAAAAAGTTTTACACTGTCAACCAATCACAACTATGAAAAATCAGACTTTAATTTTTAAAAAGTTTATATGGCATGGCAAAACGATTTGTTTCTATTGGATGACAGTGTAAAACTTTATTTCAACTGTCAGTGCACTACCTTTAATCTCTATTATTATTATTATTATTATTATTATTATTATTATTATTATTATTATTATTATTAGAGTTTAAAGGTAGTGCACTGACAGTGTAAACAAACTTTACACATACATCCAATCAAAATCCTTACACTTACTATGTCATATTAATTTTTTTAAATTAAAATTGTGTTTTAATTGGATGCATGGTTGTGATTGGTTGACAGTGTAAAAATATTTTACACTGTCAGTGCATATCCCTTTTTCTCTTATTATTATTATCAAATAATTTAATGATGGGTTAAATATATTTTTAGTCCCTATAAATATGCGACCCTGCATTTTTAGTCCCTATAAAATTTTCCTTCAATGAATGATCCTTCTAAATTTTTTATGCATGCAATTTCAGTCCCTGCTATTCTCTAAAATTTTAAAAACGGATTAATTACCCTTAAATTTTTAAATATTTTTTTTATATATGTTTAGAATACTGTAAAATATTTATTTACCAAGTTTTAAATTTTTTTAAAATGAGAAGAATTAAATATGAATTTTTCAAATTTCAAAAAATAATGATAAAAGTAATGAAAATCTCAACTTAGAAGTTATATGTTGAGTTCTTTTTTTTTCCAGGAACTTTTTAAAGTATTATGAACATGTATGCAAAATAATCATTCTAAAATACACATTGGTTTGACAGTAGGGACTGAAATTGTTGTATATTTTGATGATATTTCAAAAGTTTTAAATAGTTTTTGTCTCAATTTTAAGTGAAAAATAAGATAAAATATTTTAAAATAAATTACTATTATTATCATTTTATTTATAATTTAAAGAAAAAATTAATGTGGTTCATAATGAGTTTATTATAATATTGACTTGACTTAGTCCAAGTCATTAAATATATTATTCTCTTATATGTATATATATGTATACTCTTTTACTTTTAGAAGTAGTAGAAAAAATAAAATACTTTAACGTGATAATCTAATCTTTTTTTTTTGCTCTTTTGTTTTGGATTACATCTTCCGGTTATCTCAAAGAGTATTTCTTGTTGTTCTGATACCTCAGATTGATAATGAGAATCTGGGAAGAACCTGTTGAATCCTGGGGAATTTGCGCTTATGAGGCGGATAAATCCTTAAGGACAGTCACGCCTCAGGTTTTTATAATTGTTTATTATTTTGCAGGTCAAAGATCAATGATTACAAGCAAATGGAATCAAACTACATGGGTGATCAAATTCTACAACAATCTTAAGGATTTAATCTAATCATTGTTGAAAGATGGAGAATGGGTCCGTGAACCAATCTTATACAAATAAGACTCAAAGAATTTCTTTTGATCGATGTTATTGCACCATTTCAGGTTTTATCCTTTTAAACTCTTTTATTAAATTGTGCGTTTTTAAATGTTTTACTATTGTTGAAACATGACACTGAATTTAGAGATTTTGATATGTGATTGCGAGTTGTGTCAATTTTGTGGAAAATAATTTTCATATTTTTTATTGTCTAATATTTCCTACTTTTATGAATGGTGTTATAGATTTATATTTATCTACAAAGAAATTGAAAATATTTGAAGGTTATGTATCTATAATATGAAAAATCAATATTGTTATATCTATTTTCAATGCATAAAAAATTAACTAAAAGTTTTTTTTCTATTTTGTTTTTGCTAATCTACAGTTTGTGTTTAGTTTTTCTTTTAACGTGACTTTTAAAATTTTATAACTAATTTATATATTTTATTATTAACATGGATATTCAATTAAATTTTTACTTGATAGTAACATACCATATAGCTGTAAATGCTAGATTAAATTATAGTTATTATGTATCAAATATCAATTTAATTGATATTAATAGTATTGATATTATTATTAGACGAACCGTTTCTCTTATTATTATTATCATCATCATTATATGTTTGTTGTAAAAGAAAACTGTTTTATATTATGGCATATTAAATTTGTGTATTTATAAGTTATGGTATGAGCTTTATTGTTTTTATTGGATTCATAATACAATAAAAATTTATTTTGAATATTAATATATGTTTGATATCATGAGATAAGTTATCTATACGATTTTTTTAAAGACTTTTTATATATTATTGATTGGTGATTGTCACTTGTTGCAATAAGGTTATAGTTTATAATATTTTTGTTTGAGCTTATATTTTAAAATAACGGGTTTTATTAATTAAGGAAACAATGGTGGTTAATGTTACTAATTTTCCTGTTGAAAGTGCTAACTAGCATTTAATGTGATATTTTTCTTCTACATATTTTATTTTTTAAATTTATATAAAATAATTTATAGTGTGTGGATTATAAATTATTGGCTCAAACTTGTATGTCTTAAATGCAAGAAAATGTAGTTCCTCCATTTTAAAGAGTGTCACAGATATATAAATAAAATTTATGATGGATAAATATTTTATCATATTCATAAAATGTGTGTTAGTTGTGATAATATTTATGTTATTGTGTTTGATTCATATTGACTTCAAATAAGTAAATTTTATATTATTAACTCTTAATAATTTGAGTTAAGTGTGTGCGATTAAAAATATTTTGTTATAAACAAAATTTTATGTAAATACGAACGTACTGACATGGATGCTTTTAATTTGCAATGAATATATATTTTATTGTGGGGGCTTATATAATATTTATATTATGAAAATTCAATTTGGCATTGTGTATATATGTATGAATAAAATGAATAAAGATATTTTATATTATAAGATATTACTTAATTATTTTTATTGAAAACAGATAAAATAATTGTTGGATATACATATTATATTATAATATGAATGTGAGAGAGGAGAAAAACAAATGAAACAGGACTGTGATTATTATTTTGATATATTTTTGGAAAGTTTATATGAAATAATAATTAGAGGAATTTGATATAATATTGTTCTCAATGTGAGAATAAATTTTCATATTATTGAAAAATTGTTTATTTTTATTGAGTATTATAAAAAAAAAGATATATTATAAGTTGAATTTTAATCGCATGAGATATTTTGAATGATAATTTAAATTGTGATATTCCTTATAGTGGAAGCTCCAATGTATTACAATAATACATTGATGTGAATATATGATTCAAATGAGAATAAAACTAATTGTGAAACTATTTCTCATTGTGGGAGGTGTTGTCATTTGAAAAACATTCAAGCACATCTTTATAGTAAAATCTTAAATAGATTTATGTTTATTTTTATTGAGAAATAATGATGTCGCTTATAAGTCATATAAGCAGACCTGTATGAATTTAATTATGGAGACCAAGTTTAATATTAAAACTTGAGTAATATTTGAGATTCATTGACTTAGAGACGTCTTAGTCAATATTTTTTAGGAAGAAAAATTGTGACTTCCTCATTTGTGATTAAAGTAGCTACTAAATAATGAGGTAATATCCTTTATTTATGTGAGTCAGAGCAAAGTGATCCTAGTCGATCCTTTAACAAAAAGCCCTAGGAAGAAATTAATTTGTGACACATCGAGGGGAATTGGACTTAGCCAATTGAAATTAACAAGTGATAGGAACCCAACCTTTGTGATTGGAGATCCCATGAAAAAGGTTCATATGGGTAAGAACAAGTCACTTGTTAGTTCTGCTAGCACCAAAAATTATTTGATTAATTTTTGCTTGCGTCCTTTTCTTATGGTGTAGATGAGAAAGTGCTATACACTGCATTTCTGAGAGGATAAGCTTATGCAGCTTTTAATGAATTTCATATCCTTTATAGGTGGTGTATGATTTGCAGCATACACTTGATGAAATCACCTATATGAGTGTTGAGTGGGGCCGCTTGTATGAGATCTTGGCGATATCTCTAGAGCACTCATGAAATAACCAGGCACGCGTACGGCCTATTAGCGCACGACAGCGTCAACAACAAGAACTGTGGGGGTGTGATGTGAGTGGTAGACCTCTAACATACATATAGTGTCTTTGGTTCATATAGCTTGCTACACCAATTTCACTGTATGTTAAGTACTATCAATCTAGGACTAGTTCATATAGCTTGCTACATTAGTTTGATGCATCACATCCATGATGTTAATCCAGGAAATTCTTTTATACAACTTTTTATAACTTTTGAAATATGTGGGGGATTGTTGTAAATTTTGATGATATTTCAAAAGTTTTAAATAGTTTTTGTCTCAATTTGAAGTGAAAAATAAGATAAAATATTTTAAAAGAAAATTACTATTATTATCATTTTATTTATAATTTAAAAAAAATTAATGTGGTCCATAATGAGTTTATTATAATATTGACTTGACTTAGTCCAAGTCATTAAATATATTATTCTCTTATATGTATATATATGTCTACTCTTTTACTTTTAGAAGTAGTAAAAAAAATAAAATACTTTAACGTGATAATCTAACCTCTTTTTTTTTCTCTTTTGTTTTGGATTACATCTTCCGGTTATCTCAAAGAGTATTTATTGTTGTTCTGATACCTCAGATTGATAATGAGAATCTGGGAAGAACCTGTTGAATCCTGGAGGATTTGCGCTTATGAGGCGGATAAATCCTTAAGGACAGTGTTTTTACACGCCTCAGGTTTATATAATTGTTTATTATTTTGCAGGTCAAAGATCAATGATTACAAGCAAATGGAATCAAACTACATGGGTGATCAACTTCTACAACAGAAATTACATGCATAAAAATTTTAGAAGGACCATTAATTGAAGAAAATTTTTTTAGGGACTAAAAATGCAGGGTCGCATAGTTATAGGGACTAAAAACGTATTTAACCCTTTAATGATTAATGGCTAGAGACACACTTCAAAAACATAGAAGTGGATAATTCCTATAATTTACCATGCATACATGTATGTGAGTAAACCTTTTTAGATACATCTCATTATCTCATTTTCATGTAATTTACCAAAAATAGTGTATGTATATGTCTATGGTTGTTAAATCCTTAGATTCATAAATTGCACTGTATTTAAGTTGCCAACTACGGTTTAAGCATATCAGGATTTTTATAACATTTTCTCATTTGAAAATATTTTTTCCATAGTTCTCATGTGACTCACGATATGGGTAAGCAGTGTTTGAATTTTTTTATGTTCTCTTTAGGTTTCATTCTAAAAAGTTCATACTCGTGAATTAATGTATCAAACTTTGTCCTCTTTACCTCATTAGTTTCTTCATTGGTAATTTGGAGGATATCCTACATTTTTTTTGCAGTCTCGCAATGAGAAACTCGCGAAAATTCATCAAGAGCGAAAGTCATGATAGTTTTTGCCTTCAAACCGCGTTGCGCATTATCTTTATCATCTTTGATTCAAACTTTTTCTGGTTTATTTACTACAACACCATTAAGTTTGTGTGTAGGAACAAATGAACCTTCCTTCACAATCTTCCAAATACCACAATCCATCATTTCTCTGAAAAACTTCATTTTCTCTTTCCACAAACTATACCTTTCTCCAATAAAGGATAAGGTTTGTTTTGTGAATACCTTGAAGTTATTTTTCTTATGAGACTATTAGTCTTTAACGGGATGTAGGCTCTGATGTCACTTGTTGGACAAGTGACTTCAAGGACGGGATGAAGGTGAATTGTGGTATTTATAATTTACGATTAATTAAAAAAATTATTAATTAAAACAATAATTTGTGTTAGTTTAAAAAATAGAGAGAGAAAAACAGTAGAAAGAAAAATAAAACAGGAATTTAAATGACTGAAATTAAAAAGATGAGGTTAGAGAGATGACACTGAGATTTATACAGGTTCGGCCAAACATTGACATTGTCCTATCCCTAAGAGATCTTCTTGAAAGTTTTAATAATAATCTTGAGCTTTGAGTGACTTGATCATACTCAGATCAAGGGAAGAGAAATGCTAGGATAAACATCAAACATAGGGTTTGTAGAGTTGGATTTCTATATTTCTCTTGTTAGCTACTTTTTGCAAAGTAAGATTGATATATCAATTCCGATTAAAATTAGGGGGCAGACGTAACCATAGTGTGACGATTGATGAACTGCCTAAATAAATATTTGTGTCCTCTCTTTCATTTAGTTTTCATAAGCAAATAGTTAAATTCATTGATTGAGTAATCAATTCGTAGAGATTTATCCTTTGATTGTTAAATGTTAAATTGGTTTGTTGATTACATTACAATATATTGTATTATAACTGGTAATTTATATCAACAAACTCAAAAGGAAAATCTAAAAAATCGATCGCACGCCAAGTGTTTGACAATTTGCTAGTTTACATTTTTCTCACTAATTTCATTGGAATTAGGTTATCTTAGTGAAATTATTAAAGCAATTTATTGAGAACTTGGTGTATTAGTTGTTTATCATTACGATATTGCGCATATCAGAGTTTATAATAGTTAGTTTGGTCTAGAAGACTTGTTCGATCTAGGTTAAATCTTCCGCTTGCCATAGTTTTTGCGAGTTTCAAAACTAATTTTAAAAATAAATTTTACCTTGGGGATCTATTCACCCCCTCTAGATAAGTTGCTGTCGAATAACGTAGTAAACATTGTCTATCATTTCATTTAGTTTAATTCATTGAGATGCTTCCAAGCTCTCTTGTTTTTGTGTTTTGCTTCCGCGCTTTTTAAAATCTCTAATTTCGTACATGGGACCTAAAATGTTTTTGAAATTATCTTAAAGGGAAATATTTCTATTAAACCCCCTTTATAGACCTCTTTGTGTCCATATTCACACCCAACAAAACCTCATATTATATTGTTGGACTTATTTAAACACGCTGGCAAGGTGTTCATCGTACCGATATTCACTAGATTTTACGATTATGTCATCCATGTATACCTCTAATGTTTCGCCGATTTTCTCTTCAAAAAATATCATCCATCATTTTATGATATGTTGCTCATGCATTCTCCAAGCTAGAGAGTGGGCATGGAGATGTATCAGTAGTTAGTGTGTTTCGTCACAAAGGTGATTTTCTCTATGTATGCTTCAGTAATGGCAAATTTATAATATTGTGCAATTTTAAAACAATTTTTAAAAGTAAGATTACCAAACATGTTTTCTTTTATTTTTTCCTTTAAAACTCTTTTTCAAAATTTATTTATAAAATTGTTTTTAAAATGTAAAAAGTAAAATTGTCTAACTCCAAGGATTTAGTCCACCTAACCTAAATTTATCCTATTTTAACACCGTTACAATCCTTGAGTTCTCTAAAATGTGAGTGTAACAATGATTTGATAGATTGTTTATAAAATTTTCAAGCCTATGGTAAAATGATCTATGCATGTTGATTGAGTGAACATTTTCATTTGAGTGAATTGGTTAGAAGAGAAAAAAAATTAAATAGACTCTTGAGTTATGTAGCCCAAGGTAAGAGAATGGAAGTAGAGATTAAACATGATTATGGAAGTACTTTGATAAGTAGCGCCAACTTGGAAATTATCATTAAAGCAGGTTAAATTCAAACTTTTCTTAAATCTCATTTTCAATCATTTTTCTTGAGGACAAGTAAAAGTTCAATTTTCAGGTTTTGATGACAGTCCGTCATATGATGTTTTTAGCATCAAATTCCTTTAATTGTAAGTACTTTTTATTGTTAATGTGTTTTTGTTTTCATAGGTTTTAATAAAGATGATGAAAATTTGTGGAAAAGACCAAACTGTGTTGAAATTATCCTAACTAGACAAATTTTTTAGTATTTTATTATGAAAGTTACGATGAATAAGCAATAAGAGAAATGGAGTATGAAGAATGGATGAAAACTAGAGAAAAATACATAATCCACTCAACAGCGGCGCACTCCAACATTATTGCGGTGCTATCAAACCTTATAAGGCAAAAGTGGCATCTTCATTAACATGACGGCGCTATCTAAACAATGTGTTGAATCATGAACCAGATATATCAAACAATTGTGGTGTGTTAAGTTAGTATCGTGACACGGTCACACATTTTTTATAATTTTTTCTATAAATAGAAAAACATGTTCAGTTATTAGGATTTCAAATTTTAGAGAGTTTAAGGTATTTCTATATACCTTAAAAAAGGTATTTCTCTATACCAAGGAGAAGGATAAGTAAAATTTATCACTAGGGGCTCATTCATAATCGTCATAAGTCTTTTTTTTTTTTTCATATTGTTAAAAATATGAATCCTTTAACGATAAGTGGCTAGTTTTACATGCTATAAAACCTCTGTCGTTTGTGGGATAGGGTGTTGCGAGGTTTCGATTCCAAGTTTAATAAAACAATCTTTTTATTTTACGTGTCATAAAACCTTCATCGTTGCGATTGGAAACTCCCGATAAAAATTCATAATTTAAATAGAGTCATTATAAGTTTAATCATGAGAACTCTCACATATAGGAAATTAGGGTTACACTTTCACTGTACTGAATTCACAATTGCAATTACGTTGTCCTTGTATGAAGTTAATAAAATTTGTGTAGATACAATAATTTAACTAGTCACAGTATAATTTATGTTGGTATAATTACTACGACAACTATTTTAAGTCAACATCATTTTAAGATTCAACTCATTTTATCTTCTACTAGATGAATACCACATATTCTTTTTTTTTTGAAAAGGCAAAAATATATTAAAAAAAGAAACACAACATAAGAGATGCTGTGAAGAACCGATACCAGTTTACACACAGACACATTTAAGGTAACCACCAAAAACCAATCACCCAAATTCTAGACCACCATAATAAACAAATTGGACCCCTCCTAAAACTAAAATACAAAGCAGAACACATACCACAAAAGCACCAATATTACTTCTAAACTTCTCTGTATCTCAACACCAATACCCACTAACTATTAAACTTCTCTGCTAAAACAAAAACAGTTGCACAACAGACTATAAAATGTCGAAAAATAATCCCAATCGAATTGACAAACAACAAGGCAGCCAGCCACCCTACAAGCACCATTCTCTGCTGCAAATTGGAATATCGCCGCTACTGCCTTCAAAGAAAAGAGCCACCACAACCAAAGATATCACTACCAAACTCACTGCCAGCATGACATATCGACCGCAAATATACCACTGCTCTTGCTAACCGACTCCGGACCGGAAAAATGTAATCAACAACAGAAAAATCCAACAATAATAATCTGATCAACATACACCAGACTGATACTTGAGATACAAAGAACTCCGGCATTGACTGCTGAGAAACTGCGATATCACCTTTGACCATCATACTATCCCATGTCCCAAGTAGGCCTTAGGATTCAAACACCACAGAGAAAACTCATCGTTGATCAGCTTTGATTTTATCTTGAGCCATCTCCAAGAGTAAACCTTAGTTTCCTCGATCACGCGAGCAATCTGAATTTCTTCATTTCAGAATATTTTATTATTCCTAGCCTTCCAAATGCTCCAAATACAAGCACACCACAACACGCGAAGCTTCAAAGATGACAATTTTCCTTCACCTAACAAATTTTCAAACTGTAACAAATGCTGCCACGCCTCGATATGTAGAGCTGAATCTACACCTATCCATCTGCAAATATGACTCCAAACACCTGCAAAACAATGACACTAAAAAAAAGGTGAGAAACATTCTCCTCTCTTCCACACTCGCCTGTACATCTCTCCTGCCCCTGCAACGAGACGTCCCTCTTAACTAGAATATCTTTTGTTGCGATTTTATGCTGAACTAGTCTCCAAACCAAACAAGATACTTTTGTGGGGATCGCTTTATTCCATAACTTCGACCACGCATTCCTTACATCAGAAACCAGTTCAGGCATAAGACCGTTGTAAGCCTCCTTCACAGAATATTCACTTGACTCCTCTATTCTATCTAAATTCAAGGCACAAATATCTTTCCACCAGCTTGAGCTACCGCTGTTCCCCGACCTCAAAGCCTCTACATTTGACCCGTATCTATTCTCCAGAGTCGAAAACCATATTCCTTTTTTTCTGGTCTTATTTTCCATTTCCATTTTCCCAATAAAGCCGTATTAAACAACCCTAGTCTTCTAATTCCCAAACCCCCTGATTCGATTGGCCTACAAACCTTCTCCCATTTGACCCAATTTATCTTTCTCTCAATCTCGCTCCCCCCCCCCCCATAAAAATTGTTTAAATATAGACTCTAATTTAAAAATTATACCTGACGGGATCTTAAAAAAGGAGAGGAAGTATACCAGAATCGCGAATAGGACTGATTTTATAATTACAATTCGACCTCCAATGGAAAGATGCTTATTCTTCCAACTAGACAATCTTGTTTTCACCGTATTGATCACGTGAGACCAAGTATCCAGTCGCTTTGAATTTGCACCAATCGGTAATCTGAGGTACAAAAGAGGAAGAGAACTTATACCACAGTTTAGGATATTTGCAGCCTCCATAATCCAATGTTGTGGAACATTGATTCCAACGAGTGAACTCTTGAGAAAGTTAACTTTCAGTCCAGACATAGACTCGAACAAAAGGATTAACCTCTTGATGGTTCGAATATTTGACCACAATTTCTCACAAATAATCAATGTATCATCCGCGTATTGTAAGTGAGAGAACCTTTCATCTCCTTCATCAAATTTATAACCTTTGAATTTCCCCATTCCTATCGCTTTTTTCAACATCATAGAGAAAGCTTCTGCAACAATTAAAAAGAGAAACCGCGATAGCGGATCACATTGTCTAAGCCCCCGTCCCATCTTAAACTCTTTGTTTGGGCTTCCGTTTACCAACACTGAAATTATCGAGGAGCTTAAGCACTCGAAAAACCAATCACTCCATTTTTTAAGGAAAGCCCATTTTCTCCATCACATGAACTAGAAATTTCCAGTCCACACAATCATACGCTTTTCTTTTGTCTACCTAGACTAAAGTTAAGTACTATTCGTTTTCTCCTAGGCATCTAGATAAAGTCCTGTCTTACAATTATTTATTCGTTTTCTCCTAGGCATCTAGATAAAATCCTGTCTTACAATTATTTATTCGTTTTCTCCTAGGCATCTAGATAAAGTCCTGTCTTACAATTATTTATATATCTCATCAAGTATGATGTAGAATAACGCTATATATTTCAATTTCTTGTCATAGTTTGAAGTTTAAACTAGATTTCTTAAATGTTATACAAACACTTTCTTCAATCCCCTTACTTGATTTCATTGATACTTAATACTTCAAATTCTCATATCGTGATGAATCTTCTAAGTTCTATCACCTTATGAAATTATCTTCTTAGTATTTTATATTCAGAAACATTTTGAGCCAATTTATTGGCTTGGAAGTTCTCGATTCGAGGTATTTATTCTAAAATTACTTTCTTAACATTTGACAATATTTTCTTAACCTCATAATTTGTTAAGGTATTATGAGGTTGTAAAATGGCCTTCTTTTACACTCATCTTCTCTCTCACTAGGAAACTAACCTTTGATGCTTCCATTCGCACATCCTTTGATCTCGTTCGAGAATAGTTTTCGAATCTTCAAATTTCGAGTATAACATTTTCAAGAGAACACAATGGACAAATATCTTTGGATAATAAAAAGTATGTTATGACTTATGACATTCCTTTCATGGATCTTCTATTGAGGATTGAGGACCCGAAATTCAATTAAACTTGATGAGTTATTTACTTGTTTACTTTATTTTCATCCAATGTCAAAACTTGAACATATTGGAATCTGTTGAGACACATTCAAGTACACAACAACTACTCATACCAAGAGATATTATTAAGTTGTAAAGTTGCATGTAACCACAAACAAAAATAGTCTCCAAGACTATAAAACATTACACATTTTGGACAAACTAGTCTTCCATTTCCATTCCTTCTCCCTCATTAATTGTTGGTGCTGCTTACTAACATGTACGAATACTAACATCTTAATAAGAGTAGCCTTTGACAAACAATTCCTTCTTGGCTTCCTCAGATTCACCATCACCAATGTATTTTCCAAGTTGAGCAAGTGAGTTGGACTTGGCACGGAAAAGGAGTGCTTCTTGTGCCGCCTTCACGTTCTCTGCGCGGCCTCCCCATGTCTTCAATGCGGTATTTTGGAGAGCTCTTGCGTATGAGAACGACACGTGCCATGGGTTTGGAGATTGGTTCATGGCATTCAGGTTCAGGGTTGCTTCAACCTCAGATTGTCCACCAGACAAAAACTACATAACAGAGAACAATATACAACTTTGGTAAGCATAAAACTATGTAGCACCAACACTTTTGATTGAAGGCATCAAAAACACGACAGTGATGCATGTTATTACCAGTGTCGACTTATTGTATCAGTGTCGTGTTCAGTGTATGTGTCAGTGCTTCATTGCATATGAACAAAGATAAGAGTTTGGAATGCAAAGAATAATGTATTTTGGTTAGTGTGACATACCATGATACCAGGGACAGCAGGGGGAATTCTCCTGTGGAGGAGATTGAGGGTGTACTCGGCGACTTTTGTAGGAGAGGCTTTGTCCTTGGACTCATTTCCTGGAGTAACCATGCTAGGCTTGAGGAGAATACCCTCAAATTGGACATTGTTCTCAGCAAGGTAGTAGAAAACTTCAGCCCAAACCTTTTGGGCTACTTCAAAAGTTCTGTCAATTCCATGTTCTCCATCAAGCAAGATCTCTGGCTCCACAATTGGGACCAATCCATTGTCCTAATAAACCATTAAATGAACATATTTTAGCCCTTTATTGATGTGATACTAATAACTATGAATTAACAGAAAGAATTTATGTAATTGGAGTGATTTTCTCACCTGACTAATTGCAGCATAGCGAGCAAGACCCCAGGCTGCTTCCTTGACAGCAAGAGCAGAAGGACCGTTGGGGATGCTCACGACAGTACGCCTAATATGTGATTGGAATTCATGTGGTTAAAATAATGAACATGAGAAATAAGTGCATGAAATTCTGAATTCGCTTCTTCAGGAGATCAAATGGACACTAACCATTTGGCGAAACGGGCACCTTGTTGGTAGTATGCAGCTGAACGGGAGGCAAGACCATCTAGACCTTGGCACCATGACTCGTCATTGGAACCAGCAAGGGGCACCAGACCCTATTGTTCAATGTCACATCACATAAACAATGGTTTATTGTTTTCATAAGTAGAGATAAACATAAGCACACATCATAATGGTATCAGCTAACACTCAAGCTTATTATTTTCATTATTACTTGTTCATCAACATAACAAAAATTGAAAGTTAATCATCAAACTAGCAAAATACGTAGTTACATAGAGTAATTCCAAATGGCTTACCTTGTCGACTTTAATACCAGGAACAATGTTTTGCTCGATAAGCACATCGACGATCTTCCTTCCATCAGTTGTGGATTGGTAAAGAGTCTCCTCAAAGAGAATGGCACCAGAGATGTACTCTCCAAGTGTTGGAACTGTTACCAGAAGTGTACGCCATGCTTGACGGTTAACTTCGGTGTTCTCTAGTCCAATTGAAGCCAAACGCTTCCCGCATGTAGCATTAGACTCATCCATCGCCAAAATACCACGCCCTGGTGAAGCAATTGTTTTCTACAACCATACACAGGCAACAAAAAACAAGACACAAGAAATTAATACAATGAAACGTAAAACAATGTAAAATAGGAATATCATTTCTTAGATGCAAATTCTCAACAAAAATTCCATATTTTCTAGAAAAATTTATAATGAAGCATACAACACTGCATCAACAATGCAAAAATAGAGTATCATTACTTAGAAGTTAAAAGCATGTCCGATTATGAATACAGTAAGAGCAGCTTCATCCGTTTTTAATGGCCCTTTCTATGTCACACCTGTTTAAGTGTTTCAACAATTTTTTACTCAAATGTTGTAACATGTATCTCATTTTCAACTTCTTAAGTCTACTCTTTTAACTTAATGCCCGTAACGGTTCTTACATGTGACGCCCACATAAAATTCAACCAACTCTAGTGGTGAAGCCTAATAAGAATAAACAAGGACAATAATAATTGAAGTTCATCAATAGTATAACCTACAAGCTAGTGTAAACACTAGAATTCAACTGTGCAAGGGATTACTAAAACAAGTTATAATTGTGAATATCAATTTCAAGCATGATAGTTTAAATAACTAAGATCAGTTAGACATGCTTCTAGTTTTAGCAACTTGCAAAGTTTTTAAACTCTCATACCGCGGTCTTGACGAGCTCATCAGTATATGCACTAGCTCTGACGGTGAGACCTGATGGAGCGGCGGGGTTGCATCTCACGACAGACACAGAAGAAGGTTGACGGAGGAGGGGTGTTCCCTTCACCCATTCAGACTTGTCAAGAACAAGCGATGACTTGAAAAGAGATGCTGATGCTGCAGAGGCCATAGTTTAACAAAAAAAACTGCAATCTTATCTCTCACTACAACAAATGAGCCTCTTTACCACACACAACTTATGCACTTCATTCTCTATATTTAACTATTTATTATTGTGAAGTGATGTCTCATTTGAGGCTGTTGTGAGCTAACCTATCATCACTTGACATGTGGATGATAACTCCTGCTTGCTTGCCATTCTGCATAACTGGTTTAAATGGATAGTGTTTTTCTAACCATCTAAAAATCAAACAATAATACATTTAATATTTTTCTCCATGTGTTACTAGTAGTACAAATGTATAACATGCACCAAAAAGGGTACCAATTATAGTTGTTTGTTTGTAAGAAAAATAAGTATGAGGCCATAACTTTCTTTGCTGTTTAACTAATTTGTCTGCTTCTGAATAATATATGGTCCTGATTTAATACCAGGATATGGTGAGATTGGGTTAACTAGGTCATCAAAGCATGCTATGTCTAAAAATATACTTTCAATGCATCAATTCCCTCTGCTAAGTGCTGGAGCAGAATATGCTGATTTGTACTTGTTGAGAGACCAAATAAATTCTACATCTTGTAGAAGTAGTGCAAAACAGAACCTAGAATATTCTCCATTTACTTAAATAGTCTACAACAGTGTAAAGTCCATGATCAATGTCGACTAAGTTATTACCAGAAAAGCATAAAGATAAACAAACTAGTATATGTACCAGGCAATGCATGTGGCAAATTACGGTAAATGCGAGAAGTATTTTTATTCTATATGATAGTAGTTAAAAACAATATCTGGAATTAACCCAATTGGTGAGGGATTTCAGCTCCTTAAGCAAATCGTCACGAGTTCAATCTCTGACTCTTGCATATAGAAAAAAATTGATTGGAAATAGAGAACCGACCTTGTTTGTCCGACATATTCTCGGGGAGAACTTTTAAAAAAGTTGTTAGATTTATAAATATCAACAAGTTATGACGCTCATTTTCGGGAGAACTTCTTATCTTGCAATTAACATAAAATGAAAACGAGTATTAAAACTTTGTTGATATCATGGTATAGGACACATTCCTTTTACTTAACATAGGCACAACATGTGCTTGAGATTTGGGGGAAATTTATGAATAAATTTATTTTGATTATAAAGAAGCATACTTATTACAAATTTATCATAATTCAATAATATAAGAATAAGATATAATTCAATATCGACCATAGTTGAAGCCTCTCTCTCCATGTGCTTCAAAATAAAACTTCTGTGTCTGAACCTGCAAGGCAAAGAATTAGGGTTTTGGTGATTTATAAATTCTTTTCAATAAAAGTAGCAATTTTTTCAAAATACTAATGTTGAATTAGCCATAGTAATAAACAATCATTTATCAACATCTAAACATGATTCATATTATAGATAAGTTTTGAAGTGTGTGCACCACCACCATTATTGATTTCTTGTTTTGTTTGTTTGTAATTTTGGTCCCACAAATCATAAAGGATAAAGCCTCTTCAACCAAGCAATCTACGAAAATGGAAAAAGAAAAAACTTGGGGTTTACCTCAAACGATTGAATTGGGTGAAAACCTGCAACGAAGCATTCAGAGGAAATGGACTCATGATGAGAATAGCTGCATGTGATTTATCATTTGAAACTAAATCTACGAGAAAAATAAAATATAAATTCAACAAATAATGTTATTCTCTATTTGTGTATCGACAACTGATACGATTTTAAAATTTCTACGTTATTTTCTTGTATTATGATTATGTTTTTTTTTTCTTTTTTATGTTTTGTTTTTCCAAACAACTAGCATCAAAGTTTTTGGTTTGATTTGGGGATAAGAGTTTTTAGAATGTTTTGTAGTTGTAGTTTTGTCTGATCTTCAACATTAAAAAAAGAAACGTGGTGTTGTAAAAGAGTTGTTGAGTTGTAGTTATAGGTTATGCTCTACAGTTTGACTTGAAGAAAATTGATGAAAGAATTTTTTTGACTTGTAAAAAGTTAAAGTCAAAGATGTATTGATACAATTAAGATTACACAAGATGCAGGGTTATGTCGGGAGTTCAAGAGCTTCCTACCAATAACGAAGTTAAACCATAAGTTCTCACTCTAGTTTTTAACATGTTTTTTGGAGTGATGTAGCTTCAAATGACTATACTCTTTATGGTGGAATATGATTATAAATGAAGACAATGAAAGTTAATGCATTATTTTCAATCAAAATGGAGATTGTTGGGGTTGTTTGAAAATATACATGTTCAAGAAGTCCCACATTATTTAGTTTTGTGAAGGACGAGAGAGTTTGAGGATATATATATATATATATATATATATATATATATATATATATATATATATATATATAATTCAAGTTCTTCGTTTTGAGATGCACTAGTTAAAAGCAATTTAAGCTTATATTTGATTTTTTTTGTTTTCTTATACTCTTGTATTAGAGTGTTGTGAGATGTAGTTAAATATTTATTTTTGAGGATGTGAGTGTACTGGGGTCCTGGATTAGTTGATGGTATATTATGTAACCATTTTTACACAGTGTTATTCTCTAGGGTTCTATTGACAACGACTGTGATTTTTTTCTCCGATTTTAGAGTTTCCACGTTATGTTCTTGTGTTATGATTTTGTTCATCTTTTTTTCTCTATGCTTTGTTTTTCCCAATAATTTGATGGCAAGAAGTTTCGCGATTAGTGTTACAAGTGCAGTCAATTTCTTCCGCTTGATAACACTCCTGCAATGGCATTTGAATTATATGTGCAACAAGTTTGATGTGTACCCTCCTTGGTCCCAATATGTTGCTGATATTACTCAATGATCCAGGGATGCTTTTGAAGATCCAGTTTCGACCCTAATTCAAATCAAACAAACTGGTAAGGTTTAAGACTATGTTAATGAATTTGAATTAGCTCTTACCCAAGTTTCCTTACTACCCGAGCATTCTTTAATACTCAGATGCACATACGTATGTTTAATCCGTTCACCATAGCTCATGCTGCCAACCTTGCCAAATTGCATGAATCCTCCAAACAATTTTCCCCAAAACCGTTAATCATTTAAACCCTCACTCGTCCATTTTTTTTTTCAAAACCTCTCCACCAAACCCTATCCAGCCATCTTCCCTCACAAATTCCACCTCAAACACCACACCGTATCAAAAACTCGTGTTCACTCGTACATCGTATTCTTATTCGACAGTTTAAATGGCTGATAGAAGAGCTAAAGGTTGGTCCGTAGTCAGGTCAGTATCTTCCACCAAAATGCCATCCACTACCACCTTGAAATAATCAATCTCACCGAGCTTGAGCTCAGGGAAAAAGCAATTTACTTGTTCCTTGTTCTTTTCAAAATTTTGGTCCTCCTATAGGAGGCCATCCATACGTGCATCTTCAAGGTTCACCTTGAGACCATTCATCTTGGCTTCCAACCAGGCAGGTTTGTCACTTTGGCTTTGTAGGTTTTCCTTAAGGGTTTTCCACTCCTCCCAAAATCTATCCTTATCTTGCCATACTTTCACAAAGGTGGTCTTGGCGTCATCTAACTCCTTTTTTAGAGCATTTATTATCTCATTGGCAAAGATTAATAATGTATGGTTGAGCTCATCACCCTCTTTATTAACTTGATCTTTTAGGTCCCCCATCTTTCTTCGACGAAGTATTGGTGTCTTCAAATAGAGTCCAACCCAAGACCACACTCCTTATCATATAAGTGCTTAGAAGTTGGAACGCCTTTTGAGAATCCAACAATTTCTCCTTTTACACATTTTTAGTGGCATGAAGATGATCATATGTGAAGGCCATCCCATCGAAACTCTTACACCAGAAGAAAAAAATATCCTCACTAGGAGCGGAAGAAGACACTCCCTTGGAAGAACCAGCACCACCACCTTCCATAAAATTTCCCATCTCCAAGCCTATGGAGGCTACGAGGTCCACATCACTGACCTTTTTACCAGGATCTTCCTTGTTCCTCTTAGCAAGGGGCGACCTAGTGTTCTTAAAAGGATGGGCAATACTATTGAAATAGGAAAATCCTTAATAACCTTCCTCTCAATGGTGGAATTTCTTTTCTTGGCCACCCTGGTTTAGAATTCAAAATGACCACTCTGGTGAACCGGATTAGCCTTACCCCAGGGAGCTTTGATGTTTGCCATCACCATTTTACTCTTTTGTAATGATACGAGTGTCTTCCTCTTTGTATAACGAATACAAGAAAGAAAAGGCAAGTTAGGATTAAGAATGAACAACATACATACAGGGAACATCAAGAAAACATCTTACACAAAAAAAACTCGTTAGCATTGGGAGGTCCGCATCAATCCTAAGCAAGTCTCACACCCTCATAATTGTGAATTTTTCTAGCAGTTCGATTGATTCTTTCTTTGTTGCGCTCAACTTGGTTGAATAAAAACCCATTATAAAAAGAGGCTTATTCGTCCAATATAGAGAGAAACAATTAGTCCCATCATGTTCATACATGATCTCAGGATATCAGTCGATGCTTGTGACTCTAATAAACTTTTATTTTTAGTGTTTATAATTAGACGTGTAATGGGAGAAAAGAGCTTTCCTAGGAATGGTACTTTAGGGTATGTTTGGATATCACGAAATGAACGGAGCGGAATGGAATGGAGCGGAGTGGGATGGAGCGGAGTGGAACGGAGCGGAACGAATGTACCATTCCATTGTTTGGAAATTTTAGAACGGAATAAGACAAATTATTCATTCCGCCCAAATCGGAGGGGAAGGAATATGGTGGTAAGTGATGGAATGGAATGGAATCCATACCACTCATTTCCGCTCCGCTCCATCCGTTTTTAAATTATCCAAATAAGGAAATATCATTTTATTCCATTTCATTCCGCTCCGCTCCATCCGGTTCCATCAATCCAAACAAAGCCTTAGAGACCCATCCACCCGTGTTAACTTCTTTGGTATTATAGAAGGAAAATAATATGTCTACCGTAGGAGTAATATTAAGACCCCAACATATGATCTTGAAGGTATGTATAAGAGCCCAATTGTTTGGATATATCTAGGAAGGGGTAGCGTTAATAACCTTCAGGGTCTATGCTTTCATGATGGTAAAAATGATACCCACTCTGAAGTCCTCGATCACCCCAATGTAGAAATATAAATACTCTCCCTCCACCTTTGAGGTTTCCGTATGCAGATATTCTCACAGGGAAAGCACGACTCTGGAATTACGTCGGCTTTGTTCACAGTGTTGAAAAATTCTATATTAAGCCATAAGACTTGAATCCAATCATCTTCCAGGAAAATCAAATCAATAATCATGGCTTCTTCACAGAAGAATCTCAGGTTCGAGATTGTGAACGCCATGGCAAAGTTAGTTGGACCTAAGAAAGAAGACACTATGTCAGTGTGATTATCAATGGGCGACTCAGCCTTAGAACTATCACTGGATGAGCTCTCATAACTACCAAAGAGCTCAATTTATACGAATCTCTAATCTACTCTCCCTGTAGCCCATCTTGAGCTTTTCAAACACCTATCCCACAACTTGCATACATCGACATCATTATGAGGCTTTATGATCTTCCTAGATAAGTCACACTCCCAAATAAACACCATGAAAAAAAAGAAAGGAAAGACATAAAAGAAACATGGTGTGACCTGACTTTATGAGCCTCTATGAGAGATTGAAAACTTGGAAGAAAGGGTGGAGTAGAGAAGCATGGTGAGAATTTATGAGTTGAAGAGAGAATATGAAATAATTAAGAGTGTATAAACCCCTTTTATAAGATTTAAGTGGCAGACAGAGCGACTATTATATTTAAGTTTATCTAATTAGGGCAGCAGGAAATAGGAGTAAGTCATGAGTGGCTTCAAATTTTAAGGCATTTTAGCCATCATCATTATTGGAGAAGTGAAACAGTCAAATGTCCAATAAGCATCGGCCGATCACACTCCAAAACCATCACATCTTGAAAAATAAGAGCAAACTCGCCCAAAAAAATGGATTGTATCACGATACATCGGTTAATGGCTTGCGTTTCTTATAAATTACTTCACCCTTCATGGCCAATTCTTGATGGGTTGTGTGCATGTTCGCTTTTTTGGTAGGACTCAGTAAAACTTCCATCCTTATAGGGCTCATGATTGAGGAATTGTGTATATGTCCGATTTCTTAGTATGACTGAGTAAATCATTCCAGCCTTACACGACTCCTACTTGAGGGACTGTACATGTATGGTTTTTTTGGTAGGATTCAAGAAACCATTTCACCCTCACATGACTCATACTTGAGGGACTATGTTCATGTCTGATATCTTGAGTCGGGTCCTTAAGGGGCCAGGAGCGAATCCATACCTAACAGAGTCTGTCCAAATCAAAAGATACACCCAAGAGAGCATGGTCAAGCTAAAATAGTTAGTGAGTTAGATTGGCTATACCGGCCCAAATCTAGTATAGTATAGTATTTGATTGAGATATGATTAGGGGCACATTTATGGATGATGATAGAATATCATGATTAGGAATAGAAGACAATCAATTTTAATTCTCAATAGCCATTAAGAGGTTGTATCAATCGGGACCAATCACATTAAATGATCTATGGAGGCCTTTTGTCTAGACGAGTTAGAATTATTATATAAAGAGAGAAGAGTGCAAGAAAAACATTCATTCACAATTCACAAGTCCTCACTAGTAGAGTTATTACTTTAGAGGTATAATGGAACTAAAGTTTGGAAGTTTAATAGAGACAAGGGTCTTTGAGAAAACTTCAAACCCTGAATGGAACCAATTTTTTTTCTTTTTCTGAAGAGAGGATTCAAGAGCAAATTTTAGAGATTGTTTTAAAGGAAAAAGATGTTGTTGCTGATTGCTCTAATGTGTTCATTGGTCGTGTAACATTCACAATTGCTGATATTCCTATGAGGGTTACTCCGGATAGTCCTTTAGAACCAAAATGGTATAAGCCTGAGGATCGAAATAGGGTGAAGCTTGATCAAGGAGAGTTAAAGGTGTCTGTTAGGAATGGGAACTCAAGCCAATGAAAGTTTTCCTGATGCTTGGCATTCAGATGCAACAGCTGAAGGGAAGTACAAATTCATAGCAAAAGATTTTATTGAAACTGTAAAGATGCATGTAATATAAACCACAAACAAAAAATAAAGAAAAATAGTCTCCAAGACTATAAAATATTACACATTTTTGACAAATTAATCTTCTTACATAATAATATTCATCTTCCGTCAACACCATCATTAACTGCTAGTGCTGCTGTCTAACATATTCACTACCAACATTTTAGTAAGAGTAGCCTTTGACAAACAACTCCTTCTTGGCTTCCTCAGATTCACCATCACCAATGTACTTTCCAAGTTGAGCAAGTGAGTTGGACTTGGCGCGGAAAAGGAGCGCCTCTTGTGCCGCCTTCACGTTCTCTGGGCGGCCTCCCCATGTCTTCAATGCAGTATTTTGGAGAGCTCTTGCGTATGAGAATGACACGTGCCATGGGTTTGGAGATTTGTTCATGGCATTCAAGTTGAGGGTTGCTTCAACCTCAGATTGTCCACCAGACAAAAACTACATAAAAGTGTCATGTTCAGTGTATGTGTTAGTGCGTCATTGCATATGAACAAAGAAAAATGTATTTTGGTTAGTGTGACATACCATGATACCAGGGACAGCAGGGGGAATTCTCCTGTGGAGGAGATTGAGAGTGTACTCGGCGACTTTTATAGGAGAGGCTTTGTCCTTAGACTCATTTCCTGGAGTAACCATGCTAGGCTTGAGGAGAATACCCTCAAACTGGACATTGTTCTCAGCAAGGTAGTAGAAAACTTCAGCCCAAACCTTTTGGGCTACTTCAAAAGTTCTGTCAATTCCATGTTCTCCATCAAGCAAGATCTCTGGCTCCACAATTGGGACCAATCCATTGTCCTAATAAACCATTAAATGAACATGCTTTAGCCAAAGTTTTAAGTCACACTCATGTAGTAATTAATGTTACAGAAAATTCTAGTCGCATACAATTCGTACATAATAAGTAACTGCAGTTGCCAAGACATACATTATGGACCTTTTTAAATGTTATTGATCTAATGACTAATGAAATTACTTATATAATATGAGTAGTTTTCTTACCTGACTAATTGCAGCATAGCGAGCCAAACCCCAAGCCGCTTCCTTGACAGCAAGAGCAGAGGGACCGTTGGGGATGCTCACGACAGTACGCCTAATATATACGATTGAAATTCGTATGGTTAGTAAAATGAGCAAGACAAGTAGTATCAATGCAAGCATACACTTACCATTTGGCGAAACGGGCACCTTGCTGGTAGTATGCAGCCGAACGAGAGGCAAGACCGTCTAGACCTTGGCACCATGATTCATTGTTTGAGCCAGCTAGGGGCACTAGACCCTATTGTTCATGACCCATAAGCCATATGTTAAACATCATGTCTGACAAATAGAATACCACACTTACAAATGTATCCTAGTGATATATCATCTAAACCTTCTACTTATTCTTTTCATCAATTGTGCAGTACAGCAAAAACTAAAATTTCATTATAGTATATAACATAAGGTAATTCCAAATGGCTTACCTTGTCGACTTTAATACCGGGAATAATGTTTTGCTCGACAAGCACATCGACAATCTTCCTTCCATCAACTGTGGATTGGTAGAGAGTCTCCTCAAAGAGAATGGCCCCAGAGATGTACTCTCCAAGTGTTGGCACTGTCACCAGAAGTGTACGCCATGCTTGACGGTTAGCTTCGGTGTTCTCTAGTCCAATTGAGTCCAAACGCTTTCCACATGTAGCATTGGATTCATCCATGGCCAAAATACCACGCCCTGGTGAAGCAATTGTTTTCTACAACCACACACAAGCAGATAAAAAAAAAAGACACAAGAAAGTGTTATTACAAGAAAAAGCCACATGTATCAATGGTAACCATACCGCGGTTTTGACGAGTTCATCGGTATAGGCACTAGCTCTGATGGTAAGACCTGATGAACTAGCAGCGTTGCATCTGGCAACAGACATAGAAGAAGGTTGACGGATGAGAGTTTGTCCCTTCAGCCATTCAGACTTATCAAGAACAAGTGATGATGATTTGAAAATAGAAGCTGAAGCAGAAGCCATAGTTTCACTCACTCACTCACTCACTCACTCACTCACTATAATCTTATCTCCAACAACAACAACCTCTTTACCACACAAAACATTCGCAACTTTCTCGGTATTTATAACTGTCAAGTGATGTCTTGTTTGAGGCTAGTGTGAGATAACCTATCTTCATTTGACATGTGGATGATAATTCATGCTTGCTTGGCATTCTGCAATATGCATCACAGTTACGTGGTTGAAATCTTTGGTTTCCTTCTCACCTTGTAAAAACATTATTATTTTTTTTCAACTTGTGTTACTATATATTAGTGACAAATAACATAATAATAATAATATGCATTAGGGACTAATAATAGTGTGAGGTTATAATTTGCTTTGTTGGTTAACTGATTTGTCTTTTTCTCAATGATGTATGGTCCTGATTTAATACCAGGATATTGTTGCTTGATAGTGCAAGACAATAATCACATAAGAGCATAATGATATGAATATAATCATGAAATGCATTCTATTTGTAGTGAAATAAAGTTTGAGGAGGCTAAAGGGAATGATGAATCTATTTGTGCTGATTTGGTTCCAAAATTCTTAGTTGATTGGTGATGTGAATCAAATTAACCTTACTGTGATTCCCAAATGTGGGGGATCCCATCAAAAGTCTCTCAAAATAGACTTATTACTCTCCACAATGGAAAAATACTAGTGACAATATAAAATATAATTGATTAGACAAAAAAAAAAGTCTATGGAGGATTGTGAGAAAAATTGAGAGAAATTAGGGGTTTTTCATTTTAAACAATTGTGATTAATTTCTTTTGATCCTTTTGTATTTTTTTTAAGTAAAGACTCATTGAAAGTTAATCATAAAGGTTTTCTCGTATGCAGATTTAGATTATCTTTTTGGGAGCGAACGACATTAACAAACAACAATGTATTTCTCTATTTTATTTACCTTTTTGGAATTTCTTTTACACGTAAGTTCTAGAATCATTCTTTGGTTGAATTTTCATTTGATGGATTGTCTAGTTTGGTTCTCATTGTTATCCATCTACTTTTGTATTGAGCATTCAATTTAGGATTCACTCATTAAACAATGATGTCGGCGGGAACAAATCTTTCAAGTGTACACCATGAGTATTAAATGAGAAATCGAGAAATTTTCCAAAAACAACGATCTCAAAATATGAAAAGTGAAGGCAAAAGCAATCTTGATTCAAAAAAAGTGAGGATGCTTTAAGGGTTAGGTGAAGATGTCGGTCACTCTAACTCAACTGGAGAAGACGCAAATGATAGATAAGGTAAAACATGTCATCATCTTGTGTCTTGAAAATTAAGTTTTGACAGAAGTCGCAAGGGAGAAAACCACAATGGATATTGGGCAAAGTTATATCACTATACATGATCAAGTCGTTGGCACATCAGTTGTGTATGAAACAACAACCTTATTATTTTAGAACGATAGAGTCAAAATCTATTGGGGAGCAATTTACAACATTCAACAAGATCATTGATGATTTACTAAACATTGAGGTGAAACTAGATGATAAGGATAAAGTTTTACTCATTGAGTTTGATGCCTAGATATTTTGATATTTTTAAAGATACACTCATTTATTGAAAGAAATAAATTATTACCTTGGCAGAGGTTCAATAATTTCTTAAGACTAAAGAGTTAGTCAAACTTCAAGACTATAAGGTTGAAGATAGTGAAGAAGACTTGGGTGTATCAAGGAAAAGAAGTGAAAGTAGAAGAAACTACAATGAAAAGAAATCTATGCCAAAATTGAAATCAAAGAAAATCGACAAATTGAAGTAAAAACGCTTCATTTGTCACAAGACCAGTCACTTCATGAACGACTATCCCGATAAAAAAGGGAGACGATATTAGAAAATGGGCATTTTTTGCATGGTGGTTATTAGAGTGCGAAAACTCTAATGGTGATAGTTTGGAAAAAAGAATTGGGTCATGGACTCTGAATATTTTTATCACATCTATCCAAGAAAAAATTGATTAAATATTTAGAGCTTAAAGAAGGTGAAGTCGGTCATACCTCAATTTTTACCCCTTATATCCCACCTCCAATTGTATTATTGCATAACATCAAGATCGTCAATTATTTTGAATGTTCATTTTTACCTTCTAACCTCATGAGAATACAAATATTTGTCTTGTGTGTTATGTTCGTTTGCAAGATGGGGCTTTGGATCAAGAGATTTGACCAATTAGGGCTTTGTGAGTTCCCAAAAGGCCTCAAGCTCCTCCAATCATTCATGATGTCAAGAGACTCTCTTTCATCAATAATAAAGCTTAAGATTCACATCAATTCAAGATCATCAAGTTCTAATTGATTAGGTGCAACAAATTAGGTTTTTGGTCAAAGTTAAGTGAATGTTTACTTTTGACCAAAGCATGATCCCATAGATTGGAATATATTTCAAGGGTCCTAAACACTTATTTGTAGTCCACCAATTTGCCTCAATTAGTATAAGATGCTTGATCCATTGATAGTTGAAGAATATTGGTTCAATTGCCTAAAAGTAAAAAAAGCTCAAAGTCCAAGTTTGACTTTTGACATTTTTGGTCAAATGTGGACTTCTTAAGTCAAGAATCAAGGAAATATGGAAATTGGTTGAATTTGATCAAGTTAAACCAAATAAATCAAAAAAAAATTCAAAGGAAGCCAAAATTAGGGTTTTGAATATTTTTTCCAAGTACCGAGGTTTCATGTACAATTAGTCAACTTTCCAAGGCAATTGTGGTTGACTAAAAAATCTAAATTGGGAATTTGAGGCCTAACATCACATGTGAGTTTTTATCCTACAAGATGATTAAAATTGGAGGCTTAAAGATTTCTCTAAGTGCCTAAATTGGTTTGACAAAGTTGAGGTCTCAAGTTGTTACAAGTGCATGACTTTGTGGCCAATTTGTGAGCAATTCATGAAACCATTTTTGATGCTAAAAGACTACAATTGAATAGGGTATTCCATACTTAAACATAGTGGAAGATTTGATCCAAAAAACTTGTGTCAATTGAAAGAAATTGAAGGCCAAAGTAAGGAGTTTATCATGTTTGGAGTAGCAAGGTGATTCGAATTTTCTCCAAGTGCTTGAACTCAAAATTTTTGGCATGACTTTGGAGATGCTTTAAGTGAGTTACAAGCCATAACTTAAAGCAATATCAACATGAAACGTGTTGCCTACCATGTAAGCTCCAAAAGGATTCCATATTTGTGCAATTTGGACCCTTGCAAAGAAGACAAAAACCTGTTGCAACAATTGCTTGGGATCGGCAGTTTGGCACATAGTGAAAAAGTGAGAATTTTGAAAACTTAGTCTACAGGAATATAGCTTAACTTATGATGGTCAAGACTTCCTTTTGCATCCATACAACCCTAAACTTGAATGCTCAAAGTGTCCATAAAGCCAATACCCGAGCCAAGCACTCATGGATCTCCATTGCCATTTTTGTTTGAAATGATCCATTGAGAAGAGCTCAAGCCCCAGTTCCGATCCATACCTATATCCTATCATAAACCAAGTCACTATAAAAGCAAGCTTAAGCTCATTGCATCATACACATAAGAATCACCATTATCAAACCTCACATTGCTTCAAGAAACCAAACTTTCTAATCTCTTATTTCCCTCAAGTTCCAATATTTTTTTCCCATTGAAATACTATCTATACACCATATACGGACTTGTGAATGCATCATTGAAGTTCTGTAACCACCAAATCACCCCACCCAACTCCATATTTTTTCGCTTACAACTTGACTTGGATAGAGGTTTCAGAAGGTTTCAAAGAAAACTAAGCACATATTCAGACTCCTGGGAACTCAAGGAAGCGAAAGACATTGTTTTCTATCTTACTCTATAACATTGCAATATAATCCTTTTTTGTCAAATCTTACTTTATGTGTTTATGTATTTTTCCTTTTTCTCACTAATGCTAGCTACTGCATTGCTTCTGTTGAAAAAACAAACAGGGAAACTTCCGTAGATGCATCTACGGAAGGTGCTAATTTGAAAAATTATGGGTGTTTACCGTAGATGCATCTACGAAAAGGGGAATTTTAAAACCCTTCCGTGGATATATCTACGGAACTTTCTGTGACTGAGTTCGTGTGGTCCATAGTCTCCAAAGGCTTCTATAAATTTGAGGTTTCTAGGTTTGCATTACACACAAACACCAACACAAACCCTAAACACAAACACAAAAATGTCTCGCATAAGGACAGATTCATGGCACCGAACATCATCCAAGCGCCCGGATCCTGAACCGGAATATCGAATGCGAGAATATCATGTCATTTTCTCTCCCATCAAACCCCCCCATGCCGGTTAAGTTTTGGAATATCCATTCGTTCGAGCAACTCAAAAGGGCTATCATGTCTTTTTTAAAGGGGGAGTACAAACCTGGCGAAGTCATCAAATGGATCCAGAGGCTTAGAGCAAGGACCTCTTCTGTGACCGGAGAAAAGGAACGTTCGTGGGATGAAGTCAAATACGACGTGGATTGCATTCAAATCATGCATGGAACAGATGACATTATTTTAACCGTTGTAATTTCTTAGATCTCTTAGTTTTCTTAATTTTCTGTTGGAAATTTCGTTGTAATGCCGATTAATCAATGAGTCAGTGCATGGGTCTTTTATGGTTCAAAATGCTTTTATTTTTGTCTACTTCCGTAGATGGATCCACGGAATGCTTTCGTAGGTGTATCTACGGAACAAAGTAAACTTAAACAAAAAAAGGGTGCTTCTGGAAATCCATCTACGGAAGCACGGGGGCAAATTTGTCAATTCGGTGGTACGCCTAAATGCTATAGGATGGGGTGAGAAATTTTCTATTGTTTTGGGACCAATTTATGTATTAGCATGGGCAGCTCTGTCTCGGGCAAGTGCACATATAAAGAGCCAATAATGACATAAACCTTCTTTAATTGGGTTATTCTGATGACATCTAAACCTAAGTTTTGTTATCATACTAAATTATAATCCTACAACTTCTTCCCTCCAAAATTTTCCCGCCAAAATCTATCATAAATTAATTTAATAAATAAATCATACTATTTAAAAATTATAATCCTACAACTTCTTCCCTCCAAAATTTTCCCGCCAAAATCTATCATAAATTAATTTAATAAATAAATCATACTATTTAATAAATATAATACTATTTAATAAATAAATAACAAATCATAAATAATACTACTTAATAAATTATATAAATTAAGAAATATAATTTATTCAATGGGAAATTACCCTATTCAATTCTAAACTCCCCACTAATTTTTAGGACGGGTATTAAAAACCACCATCCATTGCTAAAAAATTGTTATTAAGTAGGACACTATTTTTTAATTTTTAATAAAATTTTGTTTCAAAAACAAAAACGGTTTCTCAATTTATTAATAATAAGTATCAACTCCAATGTATGCATAGAACAAAGGGTGAGTTCTTTACAGCCAACACTAAAGACTGGATCCATATTAATTTAAATTATCGAGATAGGAGGAACAAAGGGTGGACAGAACTATGGCTTATGGCATGTCATTCCTTATGGCATTGGAGAAATTTGGAAATGCATGATGCAAGTTTTGAAAGACCTCATCATCCTATTGGCCAAATAATTCAGAAGAAGCATATTTATGAAAGTGCAATGAAGACCACTAGACAGTGTCATGGAGAGGAAGGAAGCGGCATGTTCATGGGGTGGAAACCCCCTACTAGGGACATGTGGAAACTAAACACAGACGGGACAAGCAAAAGGAATCAGGAAGCTGGTTGTGGTGGAGTTTTGAGGGATAATAATGGAGTATGGAAGGGAAGTTTTGCTAAGTATTTAGGACGATGTAGTACTGTTGTTGCTGAGTTTTGGGGAGTTCTTGAAGGACTGAAATACACTCTCTCTTTGGGTATCTAGCGGGTGGAAATTAACGTTGATGCGATATCAGTTGTCAAATCCATAGAGGATGGTGTTACCGGGATAGTGGATTGCGTTAACATTCTTCGGCAGATTAAGGAGGTAATTCCTTTATATGAGTTGGTAGTGATATCCTATGCTCCTCACTCTACGAATATGTGCGCGGACGCGCTTGCAAATAAGGGTTGTTTGGATAAGTCCAATTATATTCACAATGATGCTCCTGAGTTTCTGTGGCCGCTTTTAGCAGCGGATTCGTTAGGGATTAGCAGTCTGTTTATTGATCCGTTGTAGTTGTTTCTTCTTTCGGGCTTCGGCCCTCCATAATATCAAAAAAAAAAAAACCACTTTCAACTGCTAAATTTCTATACTATTAATAAAACATAAATCATTCAGCCACTCACTACTTCATCATAAATAATTAATTAATTAATTTAATAAAAAAACATAAACCACTCACCATGTTTCAACCCTAAAAAAACTATTTTTATTATCACCACGTTTCATTACTAACTAGATTGTTGGCCCGTGCAATGCACGGGTACCTTAGAATTGAAAATTATAATATTTGATTATTATTATTATTATTATTATTATTATTATTATTATTATTATTATTTTAATATTAATGTTAATTTAAAATAATTATATAAATATATTATTATGTTATTCTTTAAATCAAATTTAGTGTTTTTTTATTTTAATAGTTTTTTTAATGACATATTATTTTCACTAAAATATTTATTATCTAATTAAAATTGTCACTTAAATATTAATATATTCTCATATATTTTTAGTATTTCTTAAAATAATGTGGTCATCATTTAAATAAATAAATAATCTACATAAAAGAAAATATATTATTAATGGTATGTATACATAATTATGCAAATTTTAAACTATTGAGATATTATTGTCATTGAAAATTTAGTATTAGATGACAAATATGAGAAGTTCAATAAAAATAATTAATTTATATATTTATATATATATGAAAATACATGGAAAAATGGGATAGACACAAATTTTTAAACAATTTTTTTATAAGTTGACCTATAAATATAAAATATGTATATTTTGTTCTCCTACACAAAAAGAAAGAAAAAAAAATGATTAGCCACATATTTTTTAGACAAACCTTCTATAAGTTTAACTATAACTCTAAAACATGTATATTTCATTCTCATGCACAAAAAATAAAAATAAAAATCAACAATTATGAAGACACATGTCAATTAAAAATATAAAATATAAAAATAATAAAGATTTATATTTTGGGTGTGGATAATGATATACATCTATTAGAGAAAATGAATTAAAAAAAGATGGTATGAATATATGTGAATTAAGAGGAAAAAAACATCATATCACAAAAATAACAATACATCATGTAATAGAAATAGAAAGATAAGTAATACAATGTTAAACTATTTAAAGTAAGAAATAGTTTTAAGAAAAACTTAAATTATAATGTAAATAAATTTCTTTCGCTTAGTTATGTTCTCAATGATTTGTGAGATCATTATATTTTTATGATTTGCTAATTTAATCTCAATCATTTGTGATATCATTGAGAAAAGATAGGACTCTAATCATTTGAGTTATTTTGGTGTTAAAAATGAAAGAATATAAATTAATTTGATCGATTAAGAAGAGATAAGGGGAAAAAATGTTACTCTATGATATTGTGCCAATTTTAAAAAAATGAATTTGTGAAATAGACGACCAAAGTATAAAAGTGGTGAGCAAATAATATATTTAGGATTAGTCGTAGTTATAATAATTAATAATTATTATTAGGTATTAATATCGATTTAATTTAATAATAATGGAATAAAAATTGCAGATATATATATATATATATGAATTACTTGTGTTGATTTGTAATTACACGACAATTTACAAACAAATTTTTCCAAGCTCATATCCATTTTCAAGCTAACCACCACCATATATCCCATGGTCTCTAAATTTCTTAGAACTGTGAAATTGTTTTAGCCTACAGATGTTTGGACATTCAACTGCCTATAAAATCCTAATTTAAAGCCAACTTCTTAAAATTAGAAGAAATAATAGTTAGATTAAAAGATAGAAAGAAATCATTTAGAAGCTGAAAGGTTGACAACAATATCATTAGATGACATATTTTAAGGAGCGGAGAAAGGATTATAGAACCTAGACTATTAAATTATCAAAACAAAATTATTCATGCATAAATGATGACTTTTTTTCTTGATGTAGCTCTCACTTTTAGTGGAAAGTATTAAACATATCAGTGACCTTATTTGTCTTGCGATTACATTGTTTTCGTTTTTTATATACCAGTACTACATTTCCACATTGAATAATGAAATAATGACAACATTATTGTGGTAGCTCCAAAAATCAATTAAACTTATATTTGATTATTAAAAGATAATTTGTAGTTATAAAAGTATGAATAACGATGAGTTAAAGAAGAGTCTCATAGTAATTATAAATTAAAGAAATTAGAGGTTAGAGATTTCTAATAGCAGAGATTAAAATATGAATTGGTTATTAAAATTTCATATTAATAAAGCTATTAGGTGAGTTGTTGAAAGATTGGTAAAATTGTTTGTATAAATATAAAACGAAAATTATAATTATAATTATTATTATTATTATTATTATTATTATTATTATTATTATTTGTAAATTAAATATTTTTATAAAAAGAATTAGAATTAGGATAATAAGATATAATAGTGTTAATTGTATATATTATTATTTATAATTGTGGTAGTTCGTTAGTTATTATTATTATTATTATTATTATTATTATTATTATTATTAGGTAGATATTATATTATTATTATTATGAATAGTGAATGTTTAATATTATATTATTATTATTATTTATAAATTAAAAATTTGTTGTCATAAAAAAAATGAGAATTAGGATATTAAGATATAATAGTATTAATTGAATATATTATGATTATTAATATTATTTATAATTGTGATAGTTAATTATATTATTATTATTATTATTATTTATTGTTTATTAGTTAGATCTTACATTATTATTAATAATAATGATTTATTATTGTTATTATTATTATTATTTATTATTGTTAGTTACATATTATATTATTATTAATAATGACTTATTATTATTATTATTAATTATTATTATTATTATTTAAATGTTATTATTAATTGCAGTATTAAATTGGAGTTGGTGTGAATAATTAAAAAAATAATAAAATTAAGAATAACGTATAAAACAATGACAGTAGAATAATAATATAACTGATATGAAATTTAGTCTAATTTTTTATGGACTCTTTATGATATAATAACTACATTGAAAAATTATTAATTAAGTGTAACATATATATGAAGTAATTGCAATAGAATAGCAAGAAAAGACCAAATAAATTAAGAAGTTGAATAAATAACAGTAGATGTTTTTGACACTTAAAAGATTTTTTCCATATAAGAATCTTAGAATTAAATCGCACATAAAGTGATGATGTAATATTACATTATTAAGTCATAATGTTTTAAAATTAAAAATTATGATAACTATTTATATATAAATATTATATACAATAGAATAAGAAATATTGTAATTTATTCTTATTAAAAAATATTAATATTATTATTTCTTCTCTAATATAAAATATTTATATAAATGACTAACGAAATATTGTTAGTGATAAAAAAAATTGGTATGTCAAAATATTTTTAATATTATTTTTTATTCGACAAAATTAGTTATATATTTTCAATTTATTTAATATTTATATTTAAAATAAATATTTATAATTTTTATTATTATTATTAAGAGTATTATTATTATTATTATTAAAATTTTGAGAATTTTTTTTAGATTAAGTAGATTTTTTATTTAAGTATGAAGCATTTTATGAGTTTTATTTTTTGATTTATAATTGTAATTGGAATATGAATATAAATATGAAGAGTATTATATTATAACTCATAAATTATATCAACTTTAATATATTATATAATAATTATATCAATTTTATTATTTTTTTAAAATTTGAAATAAGATTGGATTTTTGTGAGATTGACACACAAGCTTAGATTGTTGTGAGATTGACACATAAGCTAGAGTTTGCTAGGGTTATCATCATTACTTCTTTACATTTATATTAAGTAGATTATTAATCATACTAAATTATATCATTCTAAATAATAACAAACTAACAACTTTCTATTAAAAAAAAACCATTTAAGCTCCAACTTATTCAAGGAAAATATTTAATAAGTATTAAATTAATTAATTTAATAAAAAAGTAAGTATTACTTATTAATAAATTAATAAAAAACTCCACTTACTCATTTATTAAATTTTTTTCCTTCAATTATTAATTTCCACTACTAATTTAAAAACGATTTTTAGGACAGGTATTAAAAACCACCATCCATTGCTAAAAAATTGTTATTAAGTAGGACACTATTTTTTTATTTTTAATAAAAAACTAGTGTGATACCCGTGCGTTCGCACGGGTACCCGTCGTTTTCGCGCATTTGAATTGAGAAGAATAAAAGGTATTAGTAAAATATTAAATTTGAGTTAAAATGGGAAAAGTTATAAAAATACTAATATTATAAAATTTGAATATTGAAAATAAAAAGTCATTAAGAAAATAAAGTTTATATTATTTTAGATTGAATGTTACATCTAAGGATACATTTAAAATATGTAGAGGTTCCATTGAAAAATAATATGGGTAAAGAAAATGTATGGATTATAACCTATAAAATGAATGGGCTATTTATTGAAAGGCCCTTTTCCGAACGTCATGCTGTTGTTATTCAATATTTTGATCAGTAATTTCATGTTCCCGTTAATATTAATATTTTGATCAGTAATTTCATGTTCCTGTTAATTTTCAATATTTTTATCAGTAACTTCATGTCCCCGTTAATATTCAATATTTTGATTAATAACTTCATGTTTTCACTAATATTAATATTTTGATCAATAATTTCATGTTCTGTTAATATTCAATATTTTTATCAGTAACTTCATGTTCCCGTTATTAGTAAATTCATGTTCTCGTTATTATTCAATATTTTGATCGGTAACTTCACGTTCCTGTTAGTATTAATTATTTTTATCACTAACTTCATGTTTTCGTTAATATATATATATATATATATATATATATATATATATATATATTATAACATAAATAGAAATATGTTTAAATGATTTAATAATATATTTGAAATATATAAGGTATTAATAATATAAGATAATAAATCGGTGTCTATAATTCTTTGAATATATAAAATATTTGAATTAATAATACATTTCATAGATACGTTTATTAATTATCAATACCCGTGTTTTAAAAAAAATAAGAAATTAGAATTTGAATCAACAATATCTTTTTCCCATTTATAAATATAATAAATATTATATTTTGTTTTGACATTATTAATATTGCTCTAATATTAATATTTTCATTAGTAATTTCATGTTCTTGTTATTATTCAATATTTTTATTAGTAACTTCATGTCCCCGTTATTAGTAAATTCATTTTCCGCTATTATTCAATATTTTGATCAGTAATTTCATATTCCCGTTAATATTAATATTTTGATCAGTAACTTCATGTTCCTGTTAATATTAAATATTTTTTATCAGTAACTTCATGTTTCTGTTAATCAATATTTTGATCAGTAACTTCATGTTCCTGTTAATATTCAATATTTTTATCTGTAACTTCATGTTCCCGTTATTAGTAAATTCATGTTTTCGTTATTATTCAATATATTTTGATCAGTAATTTCATGTTCTCGTTAATATTCAATATTTTGATCAATAATTTAATATTCCCGTTAATATTCAATTTTTTGATCACTAACTTCATGTTCCAGATAATATTAATCGATTAAAATCAATTTACAAATGAAATATATTATTCTATATATAAAAATATTTGAATCAATCGTATAATTGTTCCTCTATATAAATAAGGCCTAGTTAAAATAATCGTATAAATGTTCGCGCATTTGTAGAAATAAAAACATATTCAAAGTAAAAATAGGATTTGTCATTAGTAAAACTTAAATTCTTTATGAACTAAAATTGCATTGTGTCTAGTTAAAAATTGGAAAACTAAAAATAAAATTGTAAAAGAAAGAATATAAGACCTTAAAATGAAATTATAAAATTTAATGTCACAATAAAAAAAAAATAGAATTTATAGTAATAACCCGTAAATTCGTACGAATTCTTGTATGGTTACCCGTGCGTTCGCACGAATACTTGTGGTACGCACACTTTTGTTTTCAAAATGTAAATAAGAAAAAGAAAATTGTTTTATCAAAAAAGTTTATTATTTTCAAAAGAAATTCATATATTTAAAAGATAAAAAATATTTTTATCAAAATTGTTTTACATTAATATTATATATTTCAAACTTGTATATATTATCTTAAAAAAAAATATTGTATCTTAAATTAAAAAAAAATCAAAATAATAATATTAGTACTATAAATAGTTAAGATACAATAAAAATAATTCGTGTTTGGAATTATTTGAAGAAAATATCATAATAGGAGAATGCAATTATTTGAAATAAAAAATAAAGAACTTAAAATTAAACATATGGATAAAGAATAACTAAAATCAATAAATAAATTTAAATAGTAAACAACTTAAAATAAAGAACTTAAATCAAACATATGAATAACAAAGTATCAAGTGGAATTATTTTTGCGTGTTAATAATAGCCAAAACATTTTGATAATAATGAAATCTATTACTGAGAATTGGATAACACGTGTTAATAACAGCCAAAACATTTTGATAATAATGAAATCTATTACTGAGAATTGGATAACACAACAGAAGTAAAATTAAAGATGAAGTTCTTAAATGTTGTTCACAAACTATTATTCTATAACTTTAAAATTAAAAGACTTCACTATCCATTCAGTCAAGTTGTGTAGATATCTCCAAGTTCTCTCATATGATTTTCTCCATTTATATCGCCCTGCAAAATAAAAAACACTTGGATTAAAATGATTTCATTGTCATTACTCATTAGACACAATATAAATAGAAGATAATATATAGTCAAATGTCATGAAAAAGTCATTGTTCTAACAGACTATATCTTTTCTGTAGGACGAACTTCTAACTGAACCGATGCAAAAAACTTCAATGCAATTCCATCCACTGTCACTTCTATATATATTCTTACGGCATTGGTTTGGCTGAAATGGATTATATCCATACGGCATTTTGAAATCCACTACCAACAACACCCATCGGCGGATTTGGTTATGCCCTTGATCAATTCTGTTTTGACATTAAATCAAACCTGATTAATAACATTTTACAGGTGACAAAAGAAACAAATCATGCAATCATTGAGGCAAATCTGTTTATATATTTACCAATTATAGTTGTGGTGCTTCCTTATCTTCTTACCTAGAATTGGCTGAGCATTAACATGCACTATGGCAGATTGGCAGGCAACAAATAAGCAAGTATCTTCCCTGATCCCGTCTCTGCAATTCCTATTAGATAACGTCCCTTCAAAGTCATTGGCCAACCTTAGGAGTGAATGGGTGTAGGTTTAACAAATCCAGCTTTTTAAACTTCTTCCGGTACATATTCTGGATTAAATTAAATCAAAGTTGTAAAATGAGTAGAATATTACCATAACAATCTATATGTACCACTGTTCTCATATTGCAGTTATTGTGTCGCATAATTTTTAAAACTCGCTATCATTCTGAAATACGACATTTAGAACAGTGTGTTGTCAAATATAAAGGTTAAATGGGCGCTATAGTATTGTAGATAGCGAAATTTGAACAAAACGCTAATGTCCGTTACTTGAAATTTGAAGTGCATCCTGATAGTTTATAAAACCGACACTTTCCTGCCAAAGAACCAGCAATCCATCACTATTATGCATAATATTATTCAAATGAAATCATTTCCTTTATATCAATAAAATATTGTTCAAATTGAATTGAAATTGTTTTTGAAAATAATACCTGTCCATCGGGCCGATAACATACCGGAGTCACTATATCTAGCACTTCAGTCCAATCAACAACGTGGCAATAAAATAATACGGGAACCGGTGTCGTACATTCATTTGTTTCTTATACTTCACATGTTTCAAGGTTCAGAAACGTTATGGCAAGGTTCTGCAGCTGCTACAAGCTGGAAATTCTTAACCGAAGCCACCGAAACCCGTCCCTTGAAATTCAAGCACCAACATTGAAGTAGTTCATGCCATCTAGGTGCTTTGTTTTTCAAAGTCAGTGGTTCTCTTGCAAAATCAGTGCAAGTTGAGCCAAACTCAACAACTTCTGGCTTCTTTCCTTTTGGAGATTCTCGCTCATTAAGACAATTGCTAAACTCCATGGGAGTAGGAGCAGTCCCTCCTTCTTGGACTGAAGATATCGGAATTAAGTGCATTGTACACCGCATTCGCATTGGACCTCTCGTACGAAGAAGATTAAGTTCATAAGATATTGTTGCTACTTTAAAGTTAGCAGAAGCAGCTCTCGGATGTACTTGTTTCCGATAGACCTTTTGATGCAACTTACAACTCAATGGAAGCGAAGAATCATGTGGAGGACCGTCCAAGATCGTGAACTTAGTGCCGAGAAAATTAGACCTGTTCATTGCTTAATGATCAAGCAGATCATGCTTGGAGTTGCTAATAGCAGCATTCAGCCAATGTGGAGCTTTAGCAGCAGCAGAAGACCTGAAGAACATAAATCCATCAAATCTGGATAAGTAAAATCGAGGGGGTGAAGGAAATTAGGCTACATAAAAAGGTCGGTCAAAATGAAGTTGAATAAAAGAAATTTACAGCAAATAAGAAGCATTAATATCAGCTAATGCCCTCTGCGTCGAGCCTGTCCATAATGTTAGACCTTTTGATAAAACAACCAAATATGTCATCATTCAAATAAGAAAAATCACTGCCAGTAACAACCAAACAACCAACAGGCAAATTGTTTCTTCGCATACCGTTTTCTCTTTGGTACTTCATTATACGCTGTTTTTGCTTACAATCAATGCCTCCATCCTGAAACACAAGTAAATAAAACACGAATAATACTAACTCTAACTTGCTAAAGAAGAATTTTATATGCAAACTATGAAAGTTGAAATAACTACCATCTGATACTCCACGTCTAGTTTTCCCCCAATCTGTGAAATTTGCGATTGTGTAGATGCATTTAATCTACAATACCATGGGAAAACACAATAGATACATAAAAAAAGGGATTTGAAAATGTTATAGGTTTGACAATGCAACTGATAAACTACCCACCCCACTCCAAGACACAACTCAGAGTCATGCAATTCTGCTTTAACATCATTTGCACTTCTCTTAACCATCATAGGCACACTCTGAAGATTAACTTTTGGAGCTGTATTCTGAGTTGCCATCGAGAAATCTTCACTCCCGGGTAAGTCAATCTGTTCAACACCAACAGTTTTGCTCAAAGAACTAATTTTCACTGCTCCCTTATCTGAACTTTCAGCAATAAGATTAACATCCTCAGTAGCTCCTAAAATCAAAATTCATTAAGAAAAAAAACTAATCAAAAAATTGATATTTGTTGTTCCTGAACTGTTCGCAGGACCTGAGGAAGATACAGTCTGCATTCTCTTTCTTCCAATCCGGTTTTTTGTAAGCTTGAAATGTATTAAAAGAATCATATTAGGAACCAAAATGCATTTAAATCATTGTTTTCACACGTTTAAATGCAAAAAACAAAAATATAAAATCATTTTCCAACAACACAATACAGAAAAACTTGAGGTTAAAGAGATTGTTTTGTAGGTATAAAATCATTTTCCATTAAATAATCAGGTCTCAGGCACATCCATAAAATAATCCTGCTGCAACGTCTAAATTTATAAAAACAAACTAACAGAAAATTGATGAGGAGACCAACCACAAAAGGAACACATGCATAATCATGCAACTGGATGTAAAAAAGCTCAAACATGTATGAGATATAGACAACTATAAAGAGGATTGACCTGGTCATTTCCTCCATGTGAGTTTGCCTCCAGTGAGCAATTGAAATCCTTCTGTTAGTTAATAATTGCTCACAAATGAAATAAATAAAGTTCACAATAATTAGAAGCTATAGCAAAATGAACTATATAGCATACTAAAAGGGTGAAAGAAAAAGGATATAAAACCTACAGAAAAAAGAAGCTGCCTCATCTTTGTATCCCAAAGTCGTAAATAGCCGTCAAGTCCTAGAAAAATAAAGATCCACCAGTAAGTCTAGCAATATCTTTTTCTTCTGCAGAAATTATCTTCTCCAACTCTTTCAACCTATAAAGCTCATCCTTTTGTGGCACTGATGGAACTTCGAAGGAGCCGAGTTGTTTTGTTGCACTTGTAAACTTTCAACTTTTAACAGAAGGTTTTGAATAGCAAACCATTCAAAACAAAAGTAAAGTAGGAGAAACCAACACTATCTTTTACTCATCAAATATATCAATGGCTCCAAATGACATCTCCACCGAAGATCGTTCTTCAGTGGAACACGACAGCATAATCCCATTGGCTTACCCGGATTAGCTTGACAAATTTTAACAGTATATCAGGTCCTGCAAATTTCCTATCATCAAAAAGTAAGATTCAAAAAGCACGATTATACATCGAAATCCATAAAATCAAAACACATAAACTGAACCATAGTTTTTAGAAGATACGAAGCGACATCTTTTAGGGTTTCGTTACCCATGTCACAGTTTTTTGCTTGTTTGTAATTTGTTAAAAAACGAAAAAACAATAACAATAACAAAATCAGTCAAAACCCTAACAATTAAATCAACTCAACAACTAACCAACTGTGGCAGAATCACATATGCAACTTCCGATCAGTCAACCCCATACGAAGCGGCATCCTTTTGATGTCCAACAACGATTTGGAAGAGTAATAAACAAAGAAAAATCATAACATTAATGTTTTTCTAATGAACATGAAGAACAAAGTGAGAGAAATCAAAACCAAATAAAATGGAAAAACCAGAGAATGAAGAACGAAGTGATTTTGAAACACAGATAAAATCTCGCTCTACACAGGTTTTATCAAAGAATGATGAAGAAAGGAAGGAGAAGACGAGGAGCAGTGGAGGAGAAACCTTACCCGTGAACAGTTAACACACCGTGAATCTGCGAGTCTCATCGCCAGAATCGCATCTACTCCGTCGGAAGATGGCTCAGTTTTCAACACAGAAAATGGGTTAGAGAAATAGCAAAGATGGTAGAGAGAGATAGCAAAAAGAGTGCTCAAAGGTAATGAAAAGACTTGATGAGTAGGGAAAAGACTATATTTGTGTTTCCAAGAAAGATAGAAATATAATATTTGGAAAAGCTTATCTTTGGCTTTGTTGAGCTCAGACGTGTCATAGCATGGAGCAAAGAAAAGAAAGTAAGATATCCACGTGGCACAACATAGAAGCAAAGGGGGTAAAAAGGTATTTTCCAGATCAGTTAATTTTCTTATATTGTAGATTTGCTTCAAAAACAAAAACGGTTTCTCAATTCATTAATAATACTATTTTTTTTTTTTACAATTTTATTAAATAAAATATGAGAGCTATTGCATACATTCCGTTAAATATAGTCCAATTTATGCATAGGACACCAGTTAAAAACCACTTCCACTACTAAATTGCTATTAAATAGGACACTAAATTGCTATTATTGTTGATGTTGGTAAGTTGTGAATGAAATGAATCAACAAGATTTAATTCTTTC
The DNA here is from genome assembly GCF_029867415.1 of Vicia villosa. Classification (NCBI taxonomy): domain Eukaryota; kingdom Viridiplantae; phylum Streptophyta; class Magnoliopsida; order Fabales; family Fabaceae; genus Vicia; species Vicia villosa. The sequence continues at coordinate 115,840,716 of NC_081184.1, read as the reverse complement.
AAGTTTATTCTTTAATTGTATTTATATGTCAGTGTAAACAAGATGTTTATAATTTGTAAATCAACTATTTTATTACAAAATAATTTTCATAAAAATTTAATTTTATTATATTTTTAAATTTAAAATAGGTGTAAATAATCTATAAAATATCAACTCTATACAATTTTATTATTACTACAAGTTGTCGCACGCTCGCGAAAAAACGAACAGAGTCGCCACCAATATATTTATCCCATAAGGGAAAGGAATATCAGAAAACCTAACAAATGAAGGAACAGGGTCTTGCGACCAGAGAATCTAGGTGCGGGAGTCGGTTACGCGAGGGGAAGGTGCTAGCACCCCTCACGCCCATCGTACTCGATGGTATCCACCTATGTTTGTTTCTATCTAAAGGGTGTGTAACTATGTCTATGTCTATGTCTAAATGCGAATGAATGCAGAATGTAGGGAAAATAAAGAATTGTACTCGCACGGGCCCTACCCCGCTGCCTACGTATCCTTTTTAGGAATCAGAGTTACCGTAGCTCGGCTCACGATTTTCTGTTTGTTTTTGTGTTTTTTAGTTGGGCGGAGTTAACGCTCGCGCTCTTGCATAAGGGGACAGCCTAGGATGCAGTGGAGCGGAGATAACAATGCCCTTAAGAGGAAAAAAAGAGAGATTGGTTTGTGTCTTTTAGGGTAATTCCATGATGACGAAAACCTACTACAAGGCTTCGCATCACTTCCTTACTTTGTTTTAAATCTGACCATTTATTAAGCGTTTTAAGTGTTTTTGGTTGGTGTTTTTTATGGGGATTTAATTTTGTGACTTAGATCATACCAAAAAGAGTTTTGTTTTGCATATTTAGAGAATGCACATCGAGGCCTACGCCACAATCGTTTCTCTAAATAGCGGTTAAGAAATACATCGAGGCCTCACACCTCAATCATTTCTTCTCCGCTAAGTAAAAGAAAAACAAAAAGAAGTTCTTTTGTGAATATTTAGAGAACGCACATCGAGGCCTACACCACAATCGTTTCTCTAAACAACGGTTAAGAAATACATCGAGGCTTCACACCTCAATCATTTCTTCTCCGCTAAGTAGGAAAGAACATACATCGAGGCCTACGCCCCAATCATTTCTTTCTTACTATGAAATATAGTAACGGTATGATCTTCATCGATATTTGTTAAGTATTTTAAAAGGGAGAGAAAAAAAAGAAAATGCAAGAAGGGAACTAATTCCATGTTCTAATCTAAGTTGTTCTAATTCCTATTTATGTACAAAAGGAATCTAAAATGGTACTAACGAAATAGGCCTAAAATAAGGCCAAAGTCAAGCAACAAAGTCACACAAAAATTATATAGAAATCAACATGTAAATGATACAAAAGCAATTCAAACATTAGTGCAAAATTAACCTAAAAATGCTACTATTTTTATGAGCTTTTTTGAAGTGTTAAGAGAATTCTAAATCGAACCTAAAATATACTAAAATCTATCAAGCCTAAGACTAATGTTTTTTATGCATCTTTTTATCAACAAAAGGCTACCAAGATGGTATTGATTCTATATATTTTTAATATCTAAAAAAACTTGAACAAAAATCTAAAAGGAAAAAGATTAAGGTCTAATGTTTGAAGTCAGGGGGGTGCACAACCCAAAACTATGGTGCAGTCAGAAGGTTGTGGCCCAAAGCTTGGTTTTTTGTATAGATTTTTAGCTGCATGGGCCAAGGGGGGGTGAATGGAAGCAATTCGTTTGGCCCAAGTCAATGATCCATCAGATTCTCAGATTATCAGATATTTTTTGTTCAATTAACACCAATTTATTCTAATCAGATGTCATTAATTCTCATTAATCTCAGTTAACACTTAATATCGGTTAATTGCAATTAATCTTAAAGATAGCAAAAGAGAATTAGGTTAAAGTTGTGTACCGATTGAACTTCCTCGTTCGTCACCTTCCTCTCACCCACGAGCAAAACGGCGCTGGAAAAACCCTTTCAAACTCCGCCGTGAATCTTCCCGCACCCAAAGAAACGGCGCTAAGGCCTCGCTTCAGAATCTCTCATCTCACCCAGCTGCGTCGGTGGCGGCGAACTCCACCTTCTCCGATCACATTCTCGTCTTCTCCGACGTCTCACTCTCTCGCTCTCAGTTTCTCCGCTTTTGTCTCCGATTCAATCTCTTTGCTCACGTCTCTGACCCCAACAATTTGTCTCCGACTCAACCCTTCATATCGTCGCCGGAGTGTTGTCCGGCACGTCTTCGAAGCTCGGGTATGATACTATTTAACTTCTGCAATCTTCTTCTTCCTCTTTCCGTAGGTACGCTAACGTTCACGATTGTTGCGAAACTGTCATTACAGATGAATTGCAGAGAAGTTGATTGAAGATATTTCTTGAAGAATTGATGCTGAGGTGATGAAGCCAATTGGAGCTACAGACGCGAGAACACGGAGGGCATATTCAGGTGAGTCTTCGATTCCTCTCTTCTCGAACCCTTCTTCTTCCTCAGTTTTCTGCGTGGGTGAGATGTTGTTGTGCGTATATGCAGATTCGTGTTGATGATGTATGTTGATGTAGAGCGAGGGTGATGATTTCTGCAGAGCCAGTTCAAGGAAGATGATGAAGGTTGTTTCGTTGTTGACAGTTGAAGAAGATGATGGATTTAGGGAGTTGGAAGATTGGGGGAAGAAGGCCGTAGAAGATGAGATGTGAAGACGAAGATGAATGTGGAGGGATTGTGAAAGTGGTGAATGTGCAGTGTGAAAGATGATGGGTGAATGATGCTTCTGCAGATGAAGATGTGGTTGATTGAAGGTGATTGAAAGTGATGAAAATGGAGGTTCGTGTTGGTTGATGAAGATGATGAGAGGCTCTAGGTATGAAGATTAAAGATGGAAGGAGAAGAAGTTTCAAAAGATGGTGAAGATTAGAGCCCAGGAAAAGATGGAGGTTGGTCTGTTATATAGAGGTTAGTTCCAAATCCTGTTTCGCTGAACCCTCTTCTTCTTTTCTGTTTTCCGTTATAAATTGGTTATATGAGTGAGAGAGTTGGTTAGAAATCTGTTATGGTGGTTATGATTCTGTTACAGGATGTTAGTATGGTTAGAGGTTGGTTACAAAATTGGTTATGCTGTTAGGATTAGTTACCTGTTAGTAAGTTAGTTGGAATTCTGTTTTATGACAGTTACTTAAAGGTTGGGAAAATGAATGCTGAAATCAGTTATAGAGGTTTGGATGGTCAGGGAAAGTTAAAAGGGTAGTTATGGGGTTTGTTAAACTATATTGGCTTTTAATATGTAATTGTGGGTTTGTGCAGATTATGGAATGAAGACAATAGGCTGCAGGGGTTGTTAACTTGGTGAAACTGTTGTTGCTTTCATCTCTGGTCTGAACTGCAAGACACGAACCGAAACAGGGGCCAATCCCTCTTGAATAAACTGCTTCTTGTTTGAAACTGATGCATTGTTTCAATTCTCTTTTCTTTTCCTTTTTGTTGAATTCTGAATAGCATGAACATGAGTGTGTTGATTTGGTTTATGTGGTTATAAAATTTTGGTTTGGAAACAGTAGGTAGCTTAAAGATTGACAACAATTTTGAATTGAATGGCTGTATGTATGCTGAACCGTATGTGTATTGTAATGAATGATTCTTTGCTGTTATGGCTCTGTTTTATGAGTTTGTTTGGAACTTATTTTGGCATGAATGTATGTAGTGCTGCAAATAGAAGTGGATATGAATATGTGTGTGGATTGCATTTGGTTTTAGATTGATATGGATTGTATTGTTGCAGGTCTGGTGCAGTTGGTTCAATAGCCATCAAAACGTAAGTTTGCTTGATTAAGTGGTAACACAATGGAGGTGAAGTGGAATTGGCTTGAAGGATGAAGAAGGAAGTTTAGGCTTACGGTCAAGCTAGGAAGTATATATTTTTTTGATGTAATTTTTGGTAATGAATTATGACTCATGTAGTAGAATAGGACCTTTGGATATGGTGTGGAAAACAAATATTGTAATGGGGTATGGATTGGATATTTTTGTAATGGATATTGAATTTTTTATGTAAGTTTGTAATGAATAATGATGTTGAATGAAACTTGAAAGGGTGTTGATGCTCTTGTAACTCTTGTGACCTCGATGATCCATTTTCAATACGCAAAGCATTTCCCCTCTTCTTGCTAGCCTTTGACCGATACCTTGCATCTTAAGAAAGTTTGGTTCACTCTTTTGTTGTTGTATTTGTAATTCGATCCCCCCGTAACAATAAAGCTTTGAAGGAATAATTGAGCATAGGAGAATGCCTTAACACGAAATCCAGTGAACTCAAAATGAAACAACAATCTCAGACACCAAGCATAAGTAACTCTAATCTCTTGATACCCACGGGAATATAGACCTTAATCCTTCGAACTTGGTACATCTTGAGAGATAGTATCTCTGTATCCTTTGAATGAATGCGAGAGCCTCAAAGCAATATAGGAACTCTAATTCTTCAAGATCCTTGATCCCAATACCAGATTTATTTATTAATGATGCATGATGTGTTAAATGACCTAGTGGAGGTATGCAGATGAAATGCGAAGCTAAAGCCAGTTAGGAATTAAAGGGTAGGACAAATTTGGGGTATGACACAAGTTTTATAGCACTAAAGTGTGCATGGCAACTAAGGGTGGGAATAGGCCAGGCCGACTAACAGGGGCCTACGGTCCAGCCTACATAGGCCTAGGTCAGGCCAGGCTTTTTAGATAAATAGAAAAGGCCTAGGCTTTTTTATAAGCCTATTTAGCTAAAAAGGCTAGGCCACAGGCCACATAAAAAGCCTTTTAAGCCTAAGAGGCCGGCCTATTTAAATACATATGAATAATTTTATTATTATTATATTATATTTTTTACTTTGAATTAAAAATATAAAAATAAATTTTAGTTATTTAGAAGAAATTATGAAAATAAGATGAAAAGAATCTTATGAACAATGTCATAAGTTGTTTCGATAAGTTCTCTCAAACAAATAATATCACAAAATTTATGCTACTAGGTAAAATCAAATAAACTAATGCAAACAAACATTTAATCTCATTGATCTTTTAATTTGTTAGTCTATATAAAGACGAGTTGAATGACTTATTTACAAATGTTCAAATGAAATAGGCTTTTAAGTAGGCTAATAGGCCAATCAGGCCTTCAAAAAGGCCAGGCCCAGGCCAAAAAAATAAGCCTATGATAGGCTACAGGCCAGGCTTAGGCTTTGAATATTATAGCAGGCCAGGCTCAGGCTTGGCAAAGCCTAGCTCGGCCCAGCCTATTCCCACCCCTAATTGGCAACATATAAATACTTTATTATACTTATACATTTTTATATAATTTTCATTAACAATAAAAGTTAAATAGCCCAAAACCGTGCATAGCACGGGTAAACGGCTAGTTTCATCCATATTGTTATAACTAAATACAAAACATACATTTTTTTACAAATCTTAGTAAATCTTAGTTCAACGGACACAAATCTATATTACTATATTCTTACTATATTCATCGTCATCACTAGAGTTCAAATGTTAATACTTATCCTTGTGTGAATTTATAATAATTATTACTATTTCTTTACATAAAAAATACAAAACATAAATTCAGTCTGAACAAAGGGGCTTATAATATTCCAACATATAATTTTAAAATATGAAATTTAATATTCCAATTACATTATTTTCTTCCTAAAAACCACAAAACATCCTTAAATAATCCACAAACCAAATCAAAGAGGACAATTGAGACGGTAACTAGGTACAGCAACAAGCTGAACAGCTCTAGGAGCAGTGAGACCAAACACATCATTCATATCAAGCTCACTTGGTTTCATTCCATTAGGCAACTCCCAATTGAAACAATGAAGCAAATTAGCCACGGCTATGTCCACACCATACAGTCCAAGTTGCATCCCTGGACATGACCTTCTTCCTGACCCAAATGGAATGAACTCAAAGTTACTTCCTTTGAAATCTGGCATACCCTCATTCAAAAATCTTGAAGGGTTGAATTTCTCCGGCTCTTCCCACGCGTTTTTGTCACGTCCAATCGCCCACGCGTTTATCATAACGCGTGTTGACTTTGGGATAAAGTAACCTATGACAAAAAATTCGAGTGATAAAAATGTTACGTGTTAATGTTAAATTTTATAAACAAAAATAACAATAAATATTTGTTATTGATGAATAAAAACCTGAGACGGTAGTGTCTTCTACTGTCTCGTGGAGAAGTAGAGGAATTGGAGGGTGCAGTCGAAGTGTTTCTTTGATAATGCATTTGAGAAATGGTAAGTTTTCTAGATCGGTTTCGTTGAATCTTCGATCCAATCCTATAACATCGGCAAGGTCTTGTTGAATCCTTTGAAGATCTTTTGGGCTTTTCATGAGTTCGGCCATTGTCCATTCTATCACTGATGCTACTGTCTCAGTTCCACCAAACATCACGTCCTACATTAAAACATGTCTGAATATGAGAATAACCTAGTTGAATTTAACAGCTAGCTAACACATATCTAGTCATATTTTTGCCGGCTTAGAAGAAATATAAGAGCATACAAATATCAAGAAGTTGAGTGTCATTAGAGATGAATCTTTAGACAATATATCTCGTAGACATAAAACACAAATGATACCCCCTCCTCCTATGGTACCGTTATAAAATCAAATAACCTTTCAATAAGGTTGTGTCAGTCAAATTATCATCACAACATAATTGACTTGCAAATAGTGGATTCTACTATATATAAAAAATTAAGCAAATAGTGATTTTATTTATGTAAAGGAAAATAATGAATTTAAATTTTAATAAAAAATGATAAATAAGTCTGAAAAAAGCTTAAGCGGTAAAACCAGAAGAAGAAAATATTATACCAAATCTTAGTATCTTTTATATAAAAGTATATAATTATTTTTATACTATTCTAAAAAATATATATTTTAAAAAGTAATTTATTTAATTAAATATAAAATAATTGAATTGGAAATAAAATAATGTATATAAAGGAAAAAATCAACAAATTTTTGTATTCCTTTTATATTTTAGAAATGTTCATATTAATGTTAATTTAGTTGGTCCAGTGGTGATTGACGCTGGACTTGGTAGGGAGAACCACGGTTCGATCCCCCGCAACTGCGATCGGGAGGGGGATGGAACCACTTGATGCTAGAACTCGCCCCCGAACCGGACTAAACCGGTGGTATAAAGCCGGAAAAAAAAATATATCAATCAAACTTTTTTTTATTTGTATTAATATGGACATAATATATTTACAAATTCTATTATTGTGTTATAAATATAAGAAAATTAATTTTAAAATTTTGATTTTATCGAATAACTAATGTATTTAATTTATTTGAAATTATATTATATTTGCGATTGAAGAAAGTACCGAGGGATAGAGATGATTTGTATAAATGTGTAAATCAGGTACTTTGTATAAATTTCTTTGACTCAATTATAAAATTATAATTAAATGTTTTCTTGACTCAATTATAAAATTATAATTAAATGTTTTTCTTGACTCAACTATAACAAAAAATAATAATTAAATATTGGTAAAAAATTAATAATTAAATGTTGCTGCAAAATTTATAAGTTATTTTTAAATAGTGTTTTGAGAATAATTTCTTTAAAATTATAATACTTGTTATAAATATTTAAAAAATAAATTAGGGAGTTTAATATAAATTTAAGGTGTTTATTTTGTATATGAAGATTTCTAAAACACTCTAAATTAACATGTTTAATTTTAACTTGTCATCTCCCAATAATAATAAGAGGCGTTTTAGAATAAAGAAATAAATAAACAAGATATTTTACCATGATAAGCGCTTTGATATTATCTCTAGTAAGCTTGAGCGTGGATTGTGAAGTTTCCGCAGCATTAACACCGCTCTCATCAAGAAACGCCATTAATTCATCAACCATATCTTCATCACCTTCATTCTCACTATCTTTATTCTCCATGCTATTCTTCCTCTTTGTCACATGATCATCAATTATCTCATCAATAAACACATCAAGAGCTTTTCTTGCACTAGCCAATCTTTTATTGAAATCCTGTCCATTGAACCAACCCAACCAAGGAAGAAATTCAGCGATGTCGAATGCTCCGAAAAGCTTAGAAAATTCTTGCAAAATTCCCATAAATTCATCTTGTCCTTTATTGAGATTCGACCCGAACGCAGCCTTAAAGGTGATACTTCTCGTAAGAGAGAATATCAGTTCACCTAAATTAACAGGCAAACCTATTTTCGAGGCAACGGTTTGAACCGTTGTCTCGACTTCCTCTCTTACGGAAGCCCAAGATTCAGCCCGTTTACGGCTGAAAAGTTTCATGACACATATCTTTCGCATTTGCCTCCAAAACGGACCGTAATTCGCGAACGCCATATCGGCCTGGTCATATGTTAGGTACGTAATTGCAATATTGGCCGGCCGATTCGCGAAAACACCATCTTGGACTTGAAGGACTTCTCGGGCCATTTCAGGAGTCGAAACGGCCACAATGTGGATGACACCCATTTGTAGGTGGCAGAATCCGCCGTATTTTTCAGCCAGCTTGGCCATACCATGGTGAGTTAGCTGGTCCATCATCAACATGTTCCCTATGATGGGTAAACCTTTTGGGCCTGGTGGGTATGGGAGTTTTTTCTTACGAAAAGTGAGTGAAAAGATAACAAGAGTTGTGAGAGTGATGAGAAGAAAAATAAGAGTTGAAGGTTCAACATGTTGAAGAACGAACTCCATTGGCATTGTGGTGTGTGGCTGGATTTGGATGGAGAGAAGCGTTTATAAGCATAGAATTAATACTTTTTATGACTCAATTTTAATACTTTGTATCCAAAAAGAAAAAGATTTTATGATTTACTTTCCATTTGAAGGCCTGATATTTAGAGCAATTTGATACTGTTTTCCTTTTCTTTTTCTTTAATAAATCAATAATTTTAAATCGCGTAATTATTTTAAAAAATTTCCTTCTTTTGTTATTGAAAAGGTAAAATAAAAATGGAAATTCCTCCAAATTAATTCAACATTTAATTTTTCTTAAAATTAGTATATTAAAAATATCAACATGATATTAAAGATGACATGTTTCCGACCAAATTGTAAGATATTTAAGAGTTTAAAAAATAATCTAAAACTGATTTAAGGGTAGCTACTTTAAATTTTGGTTGAAATGATTTTTTTGGTTAAATTCTACTTTTTTTTTTTTAATCGAATTTTGAATTATCAAAATTCATTCTTCTATAAATCATAAGTTTAAAAGAAAAAAAAAACATTTTTAATGTTTTTTAAATAATGTTCATTATAATAATTTGAGCAATGATATGATGACACGGAATTTTTACACATGTATTCTACACCATATCATTCATGTGAGTGGTATTATTAAATTGTGTATAAACCCAAATTTTGAGTTAATAATTAAAATATTAAAATATTAAAAAATAGTAATATTATTTGGTGTACAAATAGTAATTCTCTAATAATTTACATAGATATGAATGTTGTGACAGATTTATGATAAGACTAAATAGGATAAGATTAAAAATGAAAATATTAAAAGAATTTGACGCATTCTTTTGTTGAAAATGGTTGGAAAACCTTTATAAAAGATTTTAAGACAAAATTGATTTTGCGTGGCGGATGGAAGTTTTGGCGTAAAATAAATTATGTTGATAGGTTTTAGGGATGTAAATGGATATACATGGGGACGGATACTATGATATCAGTGTCCGCCCCATTGGATAAATACGGATATTTACAGATATCCATGGATAATACTATTTTTTTAAAATTATATTTTAAAAAAATTATTTTCAACTTTTAAAAACACAAAACATTATTATCATATAACATTCATAAAATTACAAATCTATCTTATTTTAACAACAAAAGACTTTTTACATCGGGCGAAAAGCACATTTTACATCGGGTCTGAGTCCGATGTAAAGTCAAGTGATGTAGTAAGTCAAAGACATTTTACATCGGTTAGCAACCTGATGTAAAAAATACACCTACTACATCGGTTGAATACTATACCTGATGTGAAATAGAGGGTTAATTCTATTTTTTAAAAATAACTACAATATTTAAAGTCGGTTGTCTTAATGGCCAGATGTAAAATATAGGTTATAACATCGGTTTCCTTAACGGTCCGATGTAAAATATAGGTTATAACATCGGTTTCCTTAACGGCCCGATTTAAAATATAGGTTTTTACATCAGTTGCAAGGCGCATCCGATGTAATATGTTTGCTATCTTTCTTAAAAAATTAGACTATTTAATAGGTAGCTATTTTTCATATTTTTTCAACATATCACATGACCACATTTAGGTCGCTATTTTCATATTTTTCTAACCATTGAAGAGTAATTTCATTGCACCAAATAACTAGGATGCACATATATATTCTTCAAATTAAATAATTTCAGGAATTGAAGAAATAAATAGATGATAGTTTTTAACTTAGACTTACTATCATTGATGTTCAGTAACTTAGTCAACAAACAAGATTCAGACGATTTTTAAGCATATAACAGATTAATTGATCCAGAAAATATCTACATCACCCTATAATTCAAAACAAAACAACACCAATATCATTATTAGTTCTTGCTCTATACCAGCATGATCCTCAGCTAAATTCTTTCTTTCAGTGACAGAAAATTCCAAGCTAGTTTGTAATGGAAGTCATATATGGTGGAGTCTACCAGACCATAATCTTCAAGAGCTTTTACAGATAACCTGTCATTATGAACATATTTTAGTTAAAATCATAAGCAAATGCTAAGCGTGCCCATAACAAAATAATATAAAAATAAAAGAACTGACTTGATGTCCAATGGAAGCTTGAGCTCTCTTACTAGTTATTCAATATGTATTCTCCTCTCATCTAACCTGCAATTTAAAACCAAATTCAACATTTCTTAGCATAACGTAAAAACTCATTAAAACCAACCTATCACTTAGCTAAGTTAGCTTTAGTGAACTAGCATTATAATTGTTCTAAGCCTCGCCAATTGAGTCTAACTTGTTTGATAACAACCAATCATGTCACAATATCAGCAAATCTCATTGAGTTAACGTTGATTCCAACATGTTCAAGTGGCAGATCCAAACAATTCTGATAAAAATGAAATTCTACAGCATCAAATTCAAATGGATTTTAATTTAACCCATATGTGTCCTTTAATAAGATAAGTAAGAGTTACTTTCTCTAATGTACAAAAGTGAATATTTCATTTTAGCATAACATCTATCCCTCCCACCATTATCTTTAATAATCACATGTTTAAATTATTTAATTACGCTAACTCTTTTATGCTTTATGAAAATTCTAAAACCAATAACAGGAAATCAATATCATAATCATGATTTCTTGTCAATGGAAATACATCAAAATCAAGTTGAACAAAGTACTAGAAAATAAAAGTTTCTATTAGTATAAAAGAAGAATAAAACCAATCTTGGGACACAAGTTCTCATATAAGCTTTAAAAGCATCCAGTATCCAATGAAAATCTCAATTTTGCATAGATTCACTATGACTATTAATCAAATCTACACACTACTAGTGTATCAATTGGAGTCATAGTGATCAATTTTGAAATCTACACACTAATAATCAAATAACAAGCACACATAAAAGAGTTTAAAAATCAATCAGTTTGAAATCAGATTCAAAATCATTTTGCATACAATTAAAACCAACTTTTAATCACCTATTATTTGAGTTACAAACTTTCTAATGCCACAATCTATTTCCTATGCCATATGAAGATGGTTCTGTGAATTACCCATCTGAGGAAAATTAAAAATAAGTATTTGGCAATCACAGAAGCTATGGTTTACAGTGTTGGGAACATTCTTTTCAAACATGATTTCTACAATTTCAAATAGTTGGACATGGCATGGTGCTTGACATGTGAACATGACCTTGCATTAGTTTAATTTCAATGAAAAAACATGAACATCTCTCTGCTAGGAAGAACTGTTATTAGATTCCAACCATAACACTTAAATTAAAAGCAAGGTTGGATCCTACTGGGGCAAACAATACTTCTAAACAGAACATACATTTTCTAAATTAGGAATCAATAAATTGCTGAAATTTCAAATCACAAAGGAAACCTTTTGAACATACTTAGTAAAGAAGATACCTGAAATTTAAATTCAACCAGGATGGCGATATAAGATTGGTTACCCCTAATGAAGGACCTGAAATATTTGGCAGCATTAGACTTAGAGAAAGGGATTGTCTAAGACAACATCATAAAAAAACACAATGTAAAGATACTGCAAGGCCTAATAAACCCGTCAAAACCATTGTCCTGTGCTTTTAGCAAGCTTGAATATGGATGATAAAGAAATTCGTTGTACCGTAAACATAATTGAAGAAGCAAATACCCTCCCCAAAATTAAACACATGTTGACTATTTAGAACCCTAAACCCTAAACTTGTAAGAGATTCACGAAATGTAGGAGAACAATATGTGAAGTGAGTCAAGCTTCCGCCATCGTGCTATGCAGTGGCAAAAGTGACTGTACGCAACCCAATCGTCTCAAATTCCTGTGCTAAAAACCAAAACACACAACAAATTCAGAATAAGCAAAAGCAATACATTCACATTTACAATCAAATTCATAAGCAATTTCATTTTTGTTGAATTTAAAGATAGCAGAATGATGAGTTAGGGTTTTAACCTGGAAGTGGTGGCAGGCATGGAAAACAAGCGGGACTGGATGCAGTTAGCAGCGAGTGGCAGTGGACGGATGCAGGGAAGAGGAGAAGGAGCGACCGGTCGGAGGGAGTTTCTGGTTGTGGAGAGATGAATAAGCGAGATAGAGATACAGATTGTAACGCTACGGAAGGACTGTCGACATAGGGACTATCAATGGAGGGAGTTACGGATACGGAGGGAGTACTGACTGTCGACAGAGGGACTGTCGATGGTGGGAGTAGCAGTGAAACGAAAATGAAGATGGAGGGCACAATAAAAATGAGCGGCTGAAAATGAAAACCAAATAATAGGGTTTCAGTGAAAACATTTCACATCGGGTACAAATCTAGGCCCAATGTGAAATCCTTTATAACAAAACTTCTTCCTATTTACAAAACTACCACCGTGTAATTTTTTCTCTTTAGTGGACTTATCACATCGGTGCAAATTTAAGCCCGATGTGAAATCCTTTATAACAAAATTTAATTTTATTACCAAACTGCCACTGTGTTATTTTTTACATCAGTGGAAATAAATGTTTGATGTAAAATTCCAAAATCAAATATTTTTCACATCAGTGCAATTAAATGTCTGATGTAAAATGCTTTGACAAATATTTTTCACATCATATATCTTAAAACCTGATGTAAAATCTTTTAACCAAATATCTTATTTTTAGTAGTGTACAAATAGTAATTCTCTAATAATTTACATAGATATGAATGTTGTGACAGATTTATGATAAGACTAAATAGGATAAGATTAAAAATAAAAATATTAAAGAGAATTTGACGCATTCTTTTGTTGAAAATGGTTGGAAAACCTTTATAAAAGATTTTAAGACAAAATTGATTTTGCGTGGAGGATGGAAGTTTTGGCGTAAAATAAATTATGTTGATAGGTTTTAGGGATGTAAATGGATATAAATGGGGACGGATACTATGATATCAGTGTCCGCCCTATTGGATAAATATGATATCCTTATCCGCTAAACGGGTAATTCACGAGTTTTAAGGTATCCACGGATATTTACAGATATCCATGGATAATACTATTTTTTTAAAATTATATTTTGAAAAAATTATTTTCAACTTTTAAAAACACAAAACATTATTATCATATAACATTCATAAAATTACAAATCTATCTTATTTTAACAACAAAATTTCATCACATTAATTTCCTTCATTTTCCCCAAAACATAATATCCATACATTTTATTTTTAACAAAAAAAATGATATTGTGAGTTATGGTGGAAGAGCATACGACGGAGGAGTAGAAAGGATGACACTGGTTGGACGGGTAAAGAGAAGTACTGATTCGTTGGACGGTAGAATTGTTAAAGTGAAGTAAGGAGTATAGAAGAAGCTTAAATATAAAATGGCCAATAAGATTTGTATGTAATATGAAGGTTTTCTTTAAATAATTTTTATATTTTATTAAGGGATACGGATATCCGCGGGTACGTGTAATATTTAACTCATATCCATATCAATTAATAAATAGATATTTAAATATCCATTTATTTTATCTGTGGATATCTATTAAACTACCCGCCCCGTACCCGTGATGGATTTTATCCGTAGATATCCACGGGTATGGATATTTTTGCCATCCCTAATAGGTTTGAATTGATATGTAATGACTTAAGCAATTTAAAACACAATTAAGATTAAAATCTCAAATTCAATCAAATATACAAACAGATGAGTGTAATGAAATCATTGTCAAAATTAAACGAGAAATGTGATTTTTACAATAACGGTACTATTAAGATTCTATAACCATAATTTTCAGTTTACTCTGCAACAAGATAAAATCGAATTTCCAATTCTAACAACACCTACAATTTTATAATAAATCTCTATAAAAAAAAACCTAAGGACATTCAATTTCTAGAAAGCAATAAATAACAACTATTTCTTCTTCTTTTTCTTTTGATTAATTGGATGATTAGAAGTTCATCTTATTCATGAAGTTTGGAATGGAGCTTGATGAACTTTCATCATAAATCTACCTTCCAATTGATCATTGATCATTCAAGGTACTTTGGATTGATGATAAGTTTGTTCTAAGTTAGCATGAAGAATGATTGAAGTAACAGACCAATCTCCTTGTCTTTGTGCTTGATCGCTCCTTGGTTTTTACTTTTGCTACTTGTTTTAGGAGAATGATCTCTATCATTTCCCTAACAAGTATGGTACATAAATTGTTATTGACTGGCCTTATAGATGCTACTTCTATATAATTACATCTACGGTTGCTTAACATAGCGCTAAATTGTCCCGAAATAGTTGATTAATCATCAATACTAACACTAATATTATTATTGTGCTAACTTTACTTTAAGGCATTTTAAATTATTACCATTATAATTCATGCTCTTTACTTTATGCAATTTACTTTTGAGCATTACATTTGATATTATTTGCTTATGTTTATGTTTATGCTCCTTTTTTCCTTTGTCCACTTGGGCATATTCTTTTGCTTTAAGATATTAATAAAGGAAAAACCCTAAAAAAACTTGGTTATCTAATCTTGGACTAACGGTTATTATCCCTTGATTTGGATGTGGAGTTTTGACCTTTAGACTTTGGTTACCTTTTCCCTGAGCAATGAAATTCATCTGCAACCTTGGAAGTCATTTGACACATTTGTGTTCTTAAGCTTCATCTGATACCATAATTCATTTAATACTTTGAGATTCATCTTATGTTTGGATTTCATCTGAGACTTTGATTGTTGATCTGATGCTTTGAGTTTATCTGATGAAATTAGACTTTCATCTGCTTATGGTTTGGTTTCATCTGATGCTTCACTTGTGGCTTAATCCAAAGGAAAGAGAATGTTCATTTTAACTTATTGTCAAATGCTTGCTTCTTGGGTGGTTAGATATTTCTTTTTCTTAATTTTTACTTTATGCTTCAGGACAGTCTCTTCATCTTCCCCCTTCTTTAATTTTTAAAATCTTCTTCCTTTTTCAAAACCTTCTTGTTTTCTTAAACTTGAACCATTTTCATAATAAAACTTGACTTTGTCAAGTGATCCTCAACTTTCTATTCTTTAATAAATGCTAAAACGTCTTAAGCATATCAAAACCATTTCAAAAGACTTAAAAAAAGATCAAACTCATTCTAACCTTTTGTGTCCTTTGTGTCCTTTTCCTTTTAAAACCTTTTCTCAAATATTAGATATTATTCTTATTTTAGAAATGATTGTAAACCTTCTTACTTCTACAAACATGGTAAAGTGGTTGACATTTTCCACTTATATGTTGAGAAATGCTTGTTGATGTTATCCAAGCTGTAAATTCTCCATATTTAAGATTATGCAAATGCTCACTTTCCCATAATTGTAAAGAGTACGTTGTGTTTTTCACTCAAATAAGACAACATATCTCTTCATTAAAATCAATCAAACAAACATTCGTGTTTTCTTTTTTAGCAGAACTATAAATGCTCTGACTTCCTTATTACACACAAGGGGTATGTAGGCACAAGATGCAACGTCTTGCCGAGCACGCAAAAATCATTAAAAAAATCATTTCTTTTCTCATCTCCACGGACTTTTTGCAAACAACCATTTTTAGCCTTAATACAGATTTTCAAAGGGTTCCTTTGAAGTACCAAAGATGCGAGTGGTGCTACCCTTTTCAATTGCATAACCAACCCTCGTAGCCTTATCTCTTTACTTCATTAGTTTTGTTTTAAAACTTCTGTGGGTTTTATTCATTCCTTAACCATTTTTTTTGAAACAATTAAGATCGATGGTGAATCTTGCTTATTTGCGAGTTAAGTTAATCAATATCTTAATCTCAAATTTCTTGTTGCGACACCAACACACACCATTATTTTTACTCCCTATTTACATTCCAGGAAGTATAGCCATTAAGACATCTAAGTTGATTTTTAGCTTAAGAATGAGTGTCATATATTGCATTTCATAAACTCCCATTTCTTGAGCTTCCCCAAGTTTTGAACCAATCTTCATACCCATTTGGGGAGTTTTGTTGTTAATCGGGAGTCCCCATAATTCAAGCCTGGTTGGAGCTTGTGTAAAATCTAGGGCTCTTAAGGATGTAATCTCATCCCATTCTTTAAGGACAATCTAAGAGTATGTTTGGATTGGCGGTGGACATGATTGATTCTGAGCGAATTGAGTTTAGTAGAATTAATTTCGACAAAATTGAGTTTAGAATAATTGATTTATGTTTGGATACAATGATATAGAAGTGATTGTTATCAATTAATGTTGTTTGGATAGTTTTAACAAAATTGATTTTAAATTGGATAATTACCAAAATGGTAATAAATTCTAATACAACTAAAAAAGAAAAGAATTAATTGATGAAAATTAAAGAGGGTAAAGAAGGAAAATTTAAAAGAGTTGTAATAAATAATATATAATATATGTAGAATTGATTCTACTAAACTCAAAAGCTAGGAATTGTAGCTTCTACTAGAATTGCTTTTGGAGTAGGACAATTGATTTTGAAAAAGTATCCAAACAAAAAAAATTCAAATTGAAGTGCACTAGAAGTGCTTTTGGGGCTTGTAGAAGCCAATCCAAACATGCACTAAGAATTCCTGAATATCTAGGGATTGCCATGCAAAATCCTGTTGTGGTCTTCGATCCATTCCATAGTGAATTAGAAGATGTCATTGTCAATTTATTTCACAACCATTCCTTTGGGGTTGCACCATATATTGGCAAATGTAGCTTGCAATGAACCTCTATGTATAGCCTTTATTGTGATGATTTTACCCAGAAGGCTCAGGGTCGAAATTTGATCTTGATCTTATATTTCTTCTTCTGCATAGACTAGGAAGTCGGGAGTATTAGTGTATGGTGTGTTAGGATTATTTATGTTTTCACTGTTCTCTTTTGTAGGTATAGATATGTTTTCGGTGTAATTATGTAGCAGTAATTATTTGGTGTGTTTTGCAGGGATATTGATGGAGTTTTTGTGAAGTTGAGTTTCATGTTGGTTGTTGTTGCCTTCCAACTCATAATGAATGATAATGGCATTAGGGTTTTTCGCTAGGGATTGTTCGTTGGGTTCCATTGGTGACTGGCAAGAAGACAAAAAACAACGGGGAAGAGGGGGGAAAGCAACACGGATAAACCAAGAAAGGAGGAGAGCGACACCAATCTGAGCAAAACCAGACTCAAAACCAGACGACACGAGGGAAAAGGAAACACAAAAAGAAAAGCACAGACAAACAAACATCTACAGATGGAATCACATATAGAGTGGAGAATAAGAGGCAAATCAAAGAACACAAACATCTGAGAAGACAAAGGCAAATTCTTGAAACTAGTCAAGATCGATTATTGGAAGAGAACGATTGAGTTTTTGTTTTTATTTAATGTGATTGTTACATTACCACTCAATAACACATAACAATTAAGATATCTCACACAATTTTTTAAGAGTTATTTTAAATAGAAACTATTGTATTAAACATTACTTTAAAAAGAATTAGAAAAAATAAATGTTTTTGTTTTAACCTTATGATTTCTAGAAGAATGAATTTTCATAATTCAAAAATAGAAAAACGAAAAAAGTAAAATTTGACTCGAAAATATCATTTCGGCCAAAATTTACAATAGAAAATAATTTCTTAAAGTAGCTACCCTTAAATCAGTCTTACATTTTTTTTAACACTAATCTATCTTAAAATTTTGTAAGAAAGATGTCATCTTTTAATTATATATATATATATATATATATATATATATATATATATATATATATATATATATATATATATATATATATATATATATATATATATATATATATATATAAAATTATTTTAAGTAAAATAAATTTAGCAAGAATTCCATTTTTATTTTGACCTTTTAATAATAAAAGAAGGAAAAACTTTAAAAAATAACGTAATTTAAAATTATTGATCTATTAAAGAAAAGAAAACAATATCAAATTACTCTAAATATCAAACCTTTCAAATGGAACGTAAATCATAACATTTTAATATAATACTCATTATAAATATTAATACTCATTTTTATTTTGACCTTTTAATAAAAGAAGGAAAAACTTTTAAAAAATAATGCAATTTAAAATTATTAATCTGTTTTTTTTTTAGTATAAATTATTGATCTATTAAAAAAAGAAAAGAAAACAATATCAAATTACTCTAAATATTAAACCTTTCAAATGAAAAGTAAATCATAAAATTTTAATATAATACTCATAATAAATATTAATACTTAAAGGTTGGCAATGAGTGTGGTGTTGTGCTTGATTTTAACAATTTCAATGAAAAAGAAGGAGGTTCTTCTGTTCAGGTTGACCTTGGTAGTGTTGTTTGGAAGCCTATATATAGGGTAGGAGTTCTTCTCAATCTTGGATAGACCAAAGATATCAGTGAGGTCAAGTAAAGATTGCCGCTGAAAGTTGTGGTTGTAGAATATGTATAGTATCATTGTTGTTTCTCATGTAATTTTACAATAATTCATACACTCATTTGATTGTATATTTGGTTGAATTTTAGATTTCAATCTTTATTGTGTTGTAAACTATTTAAGTCATTACATACCAATTCAAATCTATAAGTATTGTCTAGTTTACGTTAAAGTTTGTTTCCGCCATGCAAAATCACTTTTGTCTTAAATTCTCTGATAAAAGTTTATCAAAACAATTTTTAACGAAAGAATTTTTTCTGGGATATCTTTTCACACCCCTCCCTCTCTACGCCGTTTCTTATCCATATTCTCTTGCAGCCTTTTTGTTTCTTTGGAACCTTATCCATTGGGTCCGGGGTCATGGGATTTTTCCCCTTATACATTGGAGGCACATGATACTTAGTGGGTGTATTTCCAATCTCCCCTGCTTGAGTCGAACTCAAATCTCGTTCCAGCACTTGCCATTTTTTGCTTGAGCCAGAGCCTTTCTCCACCCTTTTCCAGCTTTGTGTTGCCCCCTACGTATGCAGGGCAAGACCATCTGTCTTAGGGCAAGTTAGTTAGTGGCACGAAGGCCCTCTGATAGGGGAACTTGACACCACTTTGTCACTTATGAACCTTGTAAGATGCTTTTGAGTGGTCGAACACCACTTTAGGCCCCTTCCCATGGAGGCGCTCCTTTTTAGACTCTTCTTTCCTTAGAGTTTCAATTTTCTTCACAATTTTCTCATCATAAACTACATTACAGTTAGGACATAACATACTCCTTGAACTGCTTAACTTGCACCTATTCAGGAAGTCGACTAGTTCTTCCTTAGGTTTTGGACAAACCACCTTCATCAGTTCTGCCAGAATTTCTTCAAATAATTCTTCACTCTTTACTTCACGTTTCATCTCTCCTTTTCCATCTTTGTGGTTTTTGAGATCTTTAGTGGTCTCTAGCATCATGACTTCTAGCGGCTCTACGAAGCTCACATATTCACCCTCGAGACCTTCACCAGCCTTAATTGTCAACATCTCTTCTTGATCCACTGCATCACCCTAGTCGCCTTGTAAACCCTCGGTGGTCTCAGTCATTGGTTCTACCAGTTAATCTGTTGATCCAACTTATTCTCCACTAAGACCTTCAGTAGCCTCAAGTGTTAGTGCAGTCATCTATTCGACCACTGCTTTCAGTTCCTTATTAGATCATCAGCAATCGACAACATGAGAACCTCAACTGGTTCGACCATGTTAGCATCAGCCACATGTAAAGGGTCAGTGTCAACCTTCATGGAAGCCTTTGGTTTTTCACCGAATTATAACCTCCCATATTTCAGTGCCTTCTGTACCAAATCCCTGAAAAGAATACATTGAGAAGTGTTATGACCAAAAAAATTATGATATTTGCAAAAACCCCTTTTCTGTTTTTTGCTCCAATGGTGGATTCTTGAGGCCTAGAGGCACCAAAATTATCCCATC
Source organism: Vicia villosa (assembly GCF_029867415.1). Lineage (NCBI taxonomy): Eukaryota > Viridiplantae > Streptophyta > Magnoliopsida > Fabales > Fabaceae > Vicia > Vicia villosa. The sequence continues at coordinate 115,820,085 of NC_081184.1, read as the reverse complement.
TGACACCAAAACATCAAATATTTCATCATATTTAGTAATATCAAACGTGTATGTTTTAGTAGCAAATCTATCATTTTTTGGTTCATCAATATTTTTGCCTTTCGACGGTTTTAGCATTTTGCACACATACGGGGAGCCAGGTTTTAACTCAACTGCATTAACTTCCCCTACCGCTGTGCATTCATCTTCCCATTCGACATGGTATTCATCAGTATCAACATAGGCAAATTTGGTCGACTTATTTGTCTCACGTGCAAATTTGGTAAGCTTAGGAACTTTACACCTCCTAGGCATTTGTGCTCGCCAAATTTGGCCGACTTATTTGTCTCACGTGCAAGGTGACAAATAATTGGGCCTGTGTAAGCCAACATTAAGCCTACTACGGGCTAAGACTTCTTCGAATACATTCGTTATTGAAGGTGTGAGAAACTCTAGAAAGGGGGATTTGAATAGGGTTTTTAAAACACAAAGCTTTTTATAAAAAATTCCTCTTTCTTGAAACTACAAGTTCTTTACTATGGATAATAACAAAAAGATGCAAGAAGGAAAGAACTCGGTATTTTTATACTGGTTCACTTCAGAACTCTCAAGCTAATCCAATCCACCCTTTCGAGGTGATTTTGCCTCTCTCACGCGAGGACTTAATCCACTATAATCGAACCGATTACAATCGCACGAGCCAACACCCGGTAACTAACGTTTACACAGACAACCCTTGTGACTAACAACCTGCACAGATAACCTCTGTGACTAACACCTGCACAGATACCCCTTGTGACTAACAACATCTAAGACTCTCTAGTCCTAGACTTCTTGAGACAATTGACCTTCACTCGGTCTCTCAAGGAGCCATCAAATAACTTTTGATCACAGGTTTGTTTACAATATAAGTGTGTATACACAAGCAGGATGTAAACTCTCTTTTTCAAATCTAAGACAAATAAAAATGAAGCTATTAACAATCTACACAGAGTGAGTGTTTTCGTTGAAGTTCCTTAGCTTATTCTTTGAGTCTTCAAGCCCTTTTATAGCCAATAGAGAAATATAATTGTTGGAGGGAAAATTCTGAAACTTGCAGAATGTTGGCGGCTTGCTTATAGAGGAAGACAAGATAGTACGCAACGTCTTTCCTTTTCTTGGAGTGGAGCGAAACATTCGTCTGTACCTTGTACTTATGTACTATAGTGTAACATTAACTTTTACTTCTTGAACTTCAGAGGCTCTCAACATGAGTTGGAAGAAAAGGAATGAACATTGAATTCTTCAGAGCTTCAAGTCTTTAGAACCGCGTCTTCAGAGTCTTTAGCACTTGGTCTTCAGAATCCTTTTGTCTTCAAAAACTTGAGTCTTCAGAGCTTCAAGTCTTTAGAGTCTTTAGAACCACATCTTCAGAGTCTTTCAGCGCTTGGTCTTCATAACTGGTTTCTTCAGAACTTTTATCAGAGTGATGAATTCAGATGCTTTTGCTTCTGAAGTTGTTGCTACTGTTCAACATAACTTTGTAGTGCGGAAACATATCCTGATGGCTTCTGATGTTTTGGCCACACCTTCTCATCAGAATCAAACATGTTTGTTAAGTACTCAACAATAAAAAATGTTAGCATAACAATAACAAAAAATTTCATCCATATTGTTATCATCAAAACTCAGAGACGTATTGCAGAACCAAATCTTGTTCTGACAATCTCCCCCTTTTTTATGATGACAAAACTATGTATTTTGATGACACAATTTTGCACATAATCATACAATTATTAGAATTGAAAAGATAAGGAATACTTATCCTTTACAGAGATACTCCCCCCTGAGTCAAAGACTTGGTAAAGATCAGATATCCTGATTATGAACCTTTCTGGGTAACTACCCCTAGTTCCAATAGATCAGATACTATCTTTAGATCTTGATTCATGAGAACTCTTATTATTAGAGCCTGACTGATAGATTCGTTTCAAATCATGATTTCCATTCTGGAAAATTCAGTGCCTAAATGAAATCTTTCAGAGCCTTATTATGTTGATTCTGATTAAGGTTTTCCAGAATCTCAACTTCAATCTCCAAGGCTTGGTTGCTTAGATATAGTCTTGATAAGCTCAGAGCCTGGTTTGTAGGTTCTTAGAGTCTTGTTGCATATCCTGATTCCAGAATCACATTCTTGGAGTCAGATTGCCAACGAACTCTTCAGAATCTGATTGCCAATATCTGATTTTTAATTTTTGATATTCAAAGCTTTTAGAGTCTGTCGCCAATCTGTCAATCAAAGTTGCATGATTTACCTAAAAAATAAAAACATTTCTAACACAAAACAACAGTTTTATACGGGGTTAGTAAATGTAAGTAGTTTTATTTCAGTAATTTGATTATCAATCATCAAAATATGAACTCCCAATTTCTCCCCTTTTTTGTCATAGTCGAAAAGATAATAATGTGAAAAACAAGAATATAGACATAAGTGGAGATGACGACAGAAAATATAACTAGAGTGTCATAAAAAGATATTGAATTTTTCAAAAGCAAAAATAAGACAAAAAGTTAGAGAGAACTTGTGAATTACTACAAAGTGATCCACCAAAGAAAAATATGGGGAGTAGTGAATGAGCATTATACTTCGATTTCAAACAATTCCCACAACTTACTGCTTTAGTGACACTTAATAGAATGAATGAATGGTATAACCAGAGTTACACACATTAATTAAATATAAGTGACACGGTTTGATATTCTCAGAATCTGGAAGATCAGACAACTTCCAACTGATCAGTGATGTTTTTGACCGAAACACCTTCTAATTATTGAGATTAGAAATAAACAGCAATTCATTGTTTAACCTAGAATCTTCTTGCATTAGATTCTAACTAAACGTATTCGATTCTGATGACATCTTACTCTGAACAAAGATCCATTTTTAGATTCTTCAGAGTGAATAGAAATCTATCTTCAGTCAAGGGTTGTGTGAAGATATCAGCCCATTGATGATTTGTATCTATGAATTTTAAAGAAAGAATCCCTTTCTGAACATAGTCTCTGATAAAATGATGATTTATCTCAATGTGTTTAGCCCTAGAATGCAAGACAGAGTTCTTGCTTAAGCAAATAACAACAGTGTTATCACAGAAGATATGTTACTTTCATAGATTTGATATTCTTCCAGTTGTCTCTTCATCCATAGCATCTGAGTGCTGCATATAGATGCTGATATGTATTCTGCTTTTGATGTTGAGAGGGCAATTGTTGATTGTCTCTTGCTTGACCATGAGATCATATTGCTTCCTAGAAATTGACAGTTTCAAGAAGTGATTTTCCTTTCAATTCTGTCTCCAGCATAATCTGCATCATAGAAACCATAAAGAGTATACTCTGATGTTTTCTCATACTCCAGGCCAAGGTTAGTTGTTCTTTTCAGATACCTCAGAATCCTCTTAACAGCAGTTAAATGAGATTCTCTCTGATCAAATTGGAATCTAGCACATAAATGAACACTGAATAAAATATCAGGTCTAGAAGGAGTTAGATATAGAAGAGAGCCAATCATACCACGATATAGCTTCTAACATAACTTTCCATTTACCTCTTCTTTCTCTAGAATGCATGTCGGATGCATTGGATTTTTAGCTACCTTACAATCAAGCATGTTAAACTTTTTCAGAAGTTCCTTCGTATATTTGCTCTGATGAATGTAAGTCGCTTCTGGTCTTTGATCAATTTGAATTCCCAGAAAGAATTTAAATTCTCCCGTCATGCTCATCTCAAATTCAGCTTGCATCAACTTAGAAAATTCCTTGCAAACATAGGGATTAGCATAACCAAAAATGGTATCATCAACATATATTTGAACTATAAGAATGTTAGTGTTAATTTTTTTACAGAAAAGTGTGGTATTAACCATTCCTCTGGTAAATTTTTTTTCTAAAAAGAAACTACTCAACCCGTCGTACCAAGCTCTGGGAGCTTGCTTCAGACCATAGAGCGATTTCTTGAGTTTATAAATAGCACTTGGTTTATTAGAGCTTTCAAACCCAGGAGGTTGTTTGACATACACTTCCTCAGATATGTAACCATCCAGAAAATCACTCTTAACGTCCATTTGATAGAGTAATGTTATGATTAACAAATAAGGAGACTAATAAGAGGATAGCTTCTAACCTGGAGAATGGGGCAAAGGTTTTAGTATAGTCTATTCCTTCCTGCTGACTATAACCTTGTGCAACCAGTCGTGCCTTGTTTCTGATAACTTCACCTTTCTCGTTGAGCTTGTTTCTGAAAACCCATTTTGTTTCAATTACATGAGCATCTATGGGTTTCTGAACAAGATCCCAAACATCATTCTTAGTGAATTGCTTGAGCTGTTCTTCCATTGCCAGAATTCAGGCGTTGTCCAAAAGGGCTTTTTCAATAGATACTGGCTCGATCAGAGACACTAGTATGAGAAGAGTTTCTTCAGATGGTTTGAATACTGATATGGTTCTAACTGGACCATCCTTGTTTCCCAAAATAAGTTTTTCAGGATGTGAGGATGTCAGTCGATTCTTCTTTTGTTGTGGAGAATCAGAAGAAGCTGCATCTTTTTCTTCTACAGGTGCTTCTAATTCTTCTGTTTCTGATTCCTTTGCTTCTGATTCATTTTCTTTAGGTTCTATAACGATGATCTCCAGATCTGCAAACTTTTCAACTAGCTTTGACCTTTCAGGGTCAAGCTTATCATTGAATCTGACATGAATTGATTCTTCCACAATCCGTGTTTTAGTGTTATAGACTCTGTAGCCTTTTGAGCGTTCAGAGTATCCTAACAACAAACACTTCTGTGTTTTGGAATCAAATTTACTCAGATTCTCCTTAGTGTCTCACATTATGCATTAGACCCTCTAATAAAAGTACATTATTAATACAAGGAAGCTTACCATTACCTATGGTTCTAAAGCCAATAATCCTTCCTTTTTGATTACCTCCGAAACTCACGAAGCCTCCAGGCTTAAGTTCCAAATTTTGGAACATACGCATTTCTCGCGTCATGTGTCACGAGCATCCACTGTCCAGGTACCATAATTGGTGTTTCAGTGGAGCCATTAAGGATATCTGCAACATAAATGATCTCAATTTTGGGTACCCATCTTTTGGGTCATTTCTTGTTAGATATTCAAGGGGTTTTAACACCTTTGGTCTTTTGTTCAATAGAATAAACATGTGGAATTCGTGCATTATTATTTTTAGATTTAGAAGTTTTCATTCTGCCAGTGATGATGATGTGACAATTGTAACGTTCCGATAATTTAATTAATTATTTAGTTAAATTATTTTGGATTAATGGTCAAAGTTGTAAAATGTTGGAATATGTGGATATAACTTACTATGTTGATGTTGGTTGATTAGTTGATTAATATTGGTAATAATATTAATATTATTAGATTATTCTATATGGGCTTATTAAGTGGTTGGTGGTAGTAGAAGGGGGGGTATGAATATTAAGTCCAATAAGAGAATAGAATTATATGTTTAAGTGGAATAAAAGAAAATTGGGGAAAAGAATTAGAAGTGGCACTTTGTGAAAGAAGGAAGGAACAAGAGAAGAGTTTTGGAGAGAAGAGGAGAAAGCTAGGGCATAAAGGGGGAGAAATCCATTGAAGAAGAAGAAGCTTTTGCTAGGAATCACCAGGTAACGGTGGGGTTCTTACTCTCTAAGGGTTGGCATGATGATGGGTATGGTAGAGATTAGATTTCATAATTGTAAGTCCATGAATGGGTGAAGAAGTTGAATTTTGATGTGTTGATGAATGTTGAAATTGATGTATGATTTGTTGTGCAATCGATGAAATTGGTGTGTTTGTTGGAATAGATACATAATACTGATGTTAGACCTGAAAAATCATGACTTAAAACGATGTTTTGATATGGGAAAATAGAGATTTTGGGGTTTTGAAGGGTTAAACTCGCAGAAGCAGAAAACAGAGTTTTTTTAAAACTGCTACAGCGGGAACCGGTTCCCAGTTTGGAGGAACCGGGTTCCACTAAGTAAAAATGACTTATTTTGTTTGAAACTTCAAAAAGCCATAACGTTTGACTCGGGTGTCCGTTTGACGCGCCGTTTGGATCGTGGAAAAGCTAAAATAAATTTCTATCTTATAAAAATGAATTAGGAACCATTATACAATTATTTAATATAACTTATACTTGTTGTATGTGTTCGATCTGTATGAGTTGACAATGATGTTGTATGCTGGATGCAATTGGTTGTACGTATTCGACCTGTGTGAGCTGATAATGATGCCTTGTGATGAACTAACAATAAATATGCTCTTATTAAGGAATAGAATTAATTATATCATGATGTTACTTGATTTGTGTACTATGATATTTGTTGTTATTATGATTAATTGATGTTTGTGTGTTGTGTTAACTAAGATGCTTATGAGGTTGGTATAGTTGGAAATGATCATACTTCGATATAACATGATGTATGCTCTCTATGATGAATAGAAGTTGTTATGAAGGAAGTGGTTATATGATGATACTTGTATGATGATGATTATGTGCTGGAAAATGTGTGATGTGCGAAACAAGTGATATTAAGCATGCCTTAATGCACATACATGCTATGTGGAATATGTGTTGTAATGATGATTTGTGTAATTAAGATGATGATATGACATTGATGAATACATGAATGATGATGCCATTTTGACTAGCCGTGGTCATTGATTTTGTGACGTTGAGCATATTGCGTTCATAGCATATTGTAGAATGAAAGTCCAATGATGTTGTAGGACGAAAGTCTAGTGATGTTGTAGGACGAAAGTCCAATGATGTTGTAGGACCTTTGGTCTAGTGTTGGCCTTAATCCCATTGTGCGGGTTAAGTGCGTTCTGTTGATGCCTCTATTAATTGGTAATTTAGCGACGTGGGCGTATGCCCTGATGGTACCACATGCATCTGCATAGTGTCGGTTGCATTGCATTATCATGTTTATGGTATGACTGATGAATTATTTGTTGTTAATGATTAACGATGTGTTGTTGATTGATGAATGATGCTAATCTTGTATGAAGTGGTGAAATTATGTATGATTTATATCTCCTATATTATTTATCATGCATTCCTTTATATTGTAAGATATCTCACCCCTTCTGTTTGAATGTTACCTCTATGTCGGTAACGTGCAGGTAATCAGGAATGAAGGCTAGTTACCTTCAAGTAGATCGAGTCGGGATTATCGCTCTGATGTAACACTCGGGGATGAACGTTATTATTTTGATATTTGTTTCTTGTTGAAATTTTAATTGCTTATTGAAGTATGTTTACAACTTGAAGTTGAATTTGTTTGATTAAAATGCCATGAAATTCCTAAGATTGAATATGTTGAATTCCGCTGCATAATTGAAAGTTGTTTTTTCTGAAAAATTGTATTGTTTCCGGTGGTTCATCCGCTTATACGTGTTATGTATCTATTATGATAATGAACAATTATTTTTGTATTATGAAGAAAATGTGACATCCTGGTTTCAAAGAATTATTTTAAATGATGATTTTTATACTTTGATTTATTATTACTACTCGGGGTAAATCGGGGTGTTACAATTTCGTATCACAGATGTGCTGAATAAATTTTTGCATGCTTTAAGCATCAATTTTAAATGGTTTAAGCATCAATTTTTGCATGGCTTTAGTCTCACAAATTTTACCGCTACAAAATGGAATTAAAAATGACACAACTCGACTCTAGGGATGGCAATGGGTCGGGTGCGGGCTTCATACTACCCAAACCCGCACCCACGCCCACACCCGTTGGGTTCGGATATTTTCACCCAAATCCGAACCCGTAACAAAATACACAAAATACATTTTTCCTAAAACTTTCCACAATATATATATATATATATATATATATATATATATATATATATATATATATATATATATATATATATATATAGTGAGAATGGGTAATTTATATGAGAATGTGAGAATGAATCTGAACCATTAGATTTTAAAATAAATGGTGGAGATTAAGTGTGAATCTTTTTTTTTCTCTCCTCCATTATTAAAATAAATATTGAGGAAAGAGAAAAAAAATATTGACACTTAATATTCACCATTTATTTTAAAATCTTATGGTTCAGATTCATTCTCATATTCTCACATAAAAATATCATTCTCATATGATATGTCCTATAATGAGGACGTATCAAACGAGAACTTTGACTATAATGAGAACTGAGAGCTTTTAATAATAACCATTAGATTTGAATTAATGGCTCAGATTTACCTCATATGTTAAATATATGTTACATAAATATCTTGTTCACTTAAACATTAATTAAATATTTTAAAATATGAGGTAAATATGAGTTATTAATTTAAATCCAATGATTATTATTTCGGGTGCGGGTTTCACACTACCCAAACCCACACCCGAAACATCGGGTGGCACCCGAACCCAAACCCAAACCCAGTCAACTCGGATTTTCACCCGTTGACTCGGGTTCGGGTGCGGGTGAGTGTTAGGAGTAAATTAATGGTAAATTCATGTGTTAATATAAGTGATTTCTTCTCTAAACCAATGCAAAAATGTGATGAATCCATAGGTTTTTATTAAGAATTGAACTGAATAAGTTTAGTTCGTGCGTAAAGCAAATCGAATCACTTGTGGGTGTTATTGTTGCAGGTTTTGAGCTGAATAAGAACTTAAGAAGAACATGAGGAGGAAAGAAAGCTGGAAGTCTCAAAGGCTGAAGAAAAAGATGGAAAGTACAAAGGGCGCGCCGCGAGAGTTCCTAGGCGCGCCGCGAAAATACTTCTGTTTGAGGGGCGCGCCGCGCCAGCTCGTTGCCGCGCCGCGGCCTCGGCGTTAAAAGCCCAAAAGTTCTGTTTTAAAGCCCTAGTTTTCCAAGTGGTTAGATATACTTTGTGGGAGCGAAATTAGGAGAGCAATCTGATTCTGAAGCTGAGAACAACAATTGAAGGTGGATTCTTTACCAATCGAAGACATTCCATTGATGAAGATGAATGCCTCCATTGATTCTTGTATGTTCTTCATGTCTATGGAGAGCTAAATCCCTCTTGTTGAGTCTAAGGTAGTAGTTAACCTATGAATGTACATTACCATTGATTAATTCCTGTGAACAATTGTTTGAATTCATTATCAATAAGAAATCTTGTTTTTATTCTTAAATTATCGTTGAATCTTTGATCGAAAGAAAGGATTTAACTTTTGCCCTAGGTTACTATATTGATTCAATTGCAATTTGCAGAGATGGAATTGTAATTGGGTTTTCATAATTATCGTTCTTAATTACTATTATCGTTATTGTGATTTGGAGAGATCGAATCTCATACCGGTAAAAGTTATCTAATTTGATTTGCAGACATGGAATCTTATTTGAGGATAAGTGAAGATAATGATTCAAAGGATTGTTCTCTTGTGAATTAATTGATAATTGTATAGGATTAGGTTGATGAACCCTAAAGACTCAACATCTTTCTTTATTTGTTAACACAAAGTCCTTACTTGCTTTTATTTTATTATTTGCTTTTGAGATTATTATTAGTATAAAACAAACCAAACCAAATTTCTTAACTCAAAATAAACAACTATAGAACGGCAGTGATATTAACCAATCCCTGTGGATACGATATATTACAGAAAATATTTACCCACAAATACTTTCAACAAATTGGCGCCGTTGCCGGGGATTGGTGTCAATATTGCATGCATTGCAATAGTTCTTATTTTGAGTTTTAATTTTTATTTTCTCTATTTGGTTGTTTCACGTGTTTGCTAGTTTTGCAGAAGATTGTGTATGCGCAGCAAAGTTTCTAGCGATCAACTTCTTTTTGATCCCGAGATCGAAAGGACCGCTAGGAGGTTAAATAGCAAAGCACGAAAAAGAGCGAACATAGCAAAAGCAAGAGACAACGCAACCGCGACATCGTCACAACAACTTGAAACCATTGACGAGTCGCAAGAAGGATTCTTCTTTCACGAACTATTCACGGAGGAAGAACCGGAAGTCTTTATACAACCTACTGTTGGCAACATGGCTGCTAATGGTCCATGTGCTAATAGTCCAAGACTCAATCCTCAGTTCGCGAGAACTGCCGCCAACGGGCGACCGACAGAACTGAAGACCGGTATCATACAATTGATTTGTGCAAGTCCTTTCGCCGGATTGGACCATGAAGACCCGTACACGCATCTTACTCGATTCTATGAGTTAGCAGGTACCACAGGTGTCGCTCAAACTGATGAGGAAGCATTATTTAAGAGGTTGTTCCCACACTCTTTGTTATCTAAGGCAAAAGATTGGTATCTGGATCAACCCGAAGCAGTGATGACTAATTGGAACACATTGGAAGAAAAATTTCTGGAAAGGTTTTACTCTCAAAACCGATTCTTCGAAGCAAAAACAGCAATAGCAGTATTTTCTCAAGGTAGTAATGAATCCTTGAATGAAGCATGGGAAAGGTATAAAGCTATGTTGAGAAAGTGCAAAGGACACGGTTTTACAGACGTTGATCAAATCCATATGTTCCGTAACGGTCTCACAGCTACAAACAAGACACTCTTGGACGCCACAGCTGGTGGTTCACTCATGTCCAAAACACCTGCGGAAGCTACTCAGATAATAGAGCGAATGGCTCTAAATGATCGTCAAGGCAACCATGATCGAACGGTAAGAGATAAGAAACCCGGAGTGTTGGAGCTGAACAACAGTGATGCTCTACTTGCTCAGAATAAATTGCTAACTTCACAAGTGGAAATTTTGACACAACAAATGTCCAAACTACCACAACAACTTAAGGAGCTGAACGGGATATCCAATTCTTATCAGGTTGCGAAGTGTGAATTATGCAAGGGCAATCATCAAACAGGATTCTGTCCACCAGTCCTAGAAGAAGAAGTAAACTACATGAACAACACTCAAGGACCAAGGCAGAATCAATACCAAAATCAGCCATATCAACAGAATTATCCTCCGAGGAGAATGAAATCATAGTGAGCACCATGAGCAAAGATGCTGAAAGAGAAATAGATGAGACCAAGAAAGAAAGAGGGATGACAGAGAAAAGAAAAAGTTCTAAGAAAAAGAAGGTAGATCCTGTGATACCAAGCCAACATCTACCATACCCCCACGCTCCGTCAAAGTCAGACAATGTCAGGCAATATAACAGGTTTATGAGCATCTTCAAGCAACTCCATATAAACATACCATTTGCCGAAGCATTAGAGCAAATGCCCAAATATGCTAAATTTATGAAGAAAATGCTCACAACGAAAAAGGGATGCATAGATGAAGAAACTGTGGTACTTGATGCTCAATGTAGTGCTATAATCCAAAGAACTACTCCAAGAAAGGAATCCGATCCGGGGCGAGTAACCTTACCATTAAATATTGGAGGTAATTTCACTGGCGATGGGTTAATTGATCTGGGGTCGAGCATCAACCTAATCCCTTTATCCATTGTCAAGAAGCTAGGGAATATTGTGATGAAGCCCACTAGTATGACTTTACAATTGGCCGACAAGTCTATCACTTCACCCTATGGAGTGATTCAGGATCTGCTAATTAAAGTAGACAAATTCTTTTTCCCGGTAGACTTTGTGGTTGTTGACATGGAAGAAGATCATGAGGTACCTGTGATTCTAGGAAGGCCATTCATGAAAACCGCTCGAATGATGATTGATCTGGATGAAGGGATCATGAAAATAAGGGTGCAAGATGAAGAGGTAAAATTTAATCTGTTCAAGGCCAAGAAGCATCTTAAGAACAAGAGTGATATCTTCCAAATCGATACAACTGAGGGAACAACCAAGGAAGACAAAAATCAACCTCCGAGCTACTTCCAAGTTGGACAAGAGGTACTCCTGTGCAACTCAAAACTAAGATGTCTCTCGGGTAAAGCAACAACAAAATGGTCTGGACCACTGATAGTTAAAGATATATGTGACCACGGTGCCATTATGGTAGAGAATCCACTGACAAAAGAGAGGAGAACCGTTAATGGAAAACGGTTAAAAGATTTCTTCGGGGGAGTGGAGCAACATGCACAATTTTTAGTTCCTTGAAAGCATGAACCGTCGAGCCATGCGACGTTAAACGAAGCACTTTGTGGGAGGTAACCCACACTTCTAATGTTTTGTTTTGTTTAGCTTTTATTTCAGGAAATAATCAGGGAACCCGTCTGGTGAAAGCTAGGAGGCAGCAATTGATATTGCGTTACTCTCTGTAAGTCACCCTCTCGGACTTGTTACGAAACATTGAGGTCAATGTTTAGTTCAAGTTTGGGGGGTGGAGCTATTTATTTTTGAATTGTTCAAATTTTCTGTTTTTTTATTTAATTATGTACTCCCAGTTAGAGTAAGTAGTCCCATAACAAAACGAGAATCTCAAGCGAAGTATCAACAATGAAGCAACATGTATGAAAGTGGTAGGAAGTGAATGTTCAAAATTTTTCAGTTTCACTCTCTTTTTCAATAAGTAACAAAGCAGGTATGAATTTTCAAACTCAAACTCTTAATGTGTGCAATGAAACTTAAGGTGTTAGTAAATACTGTCAGAAGTTCTTTATGGTACATTGTTTATTGGATCAGCTTAGCCTTAACCATTGTGAGGAAAGCTTTCCATTATTTACTATATGCAGGAGACCATCAATTATTTTGGACTTGTTTGTATCATGCTAAACCATTTGCTGCATCGTTTGTGGAAATCTGTGAAAGTGATTTAGGCACTTGTTTGAATCTGAGAGTTCTTTTAGCCTATTCCAATATAAAACTTATTTGCTTCTGTGAGAGTGTGATCCTTTGCTAACCATTCTTTGAGCCTGAGGTCAAGATAAGCATCATAATATGCACCAAGGAAATACCTGGTGAGTTTGATCTCAATAAAAAAATTTTGTTTTGGACCATCAACCATAAAATTTGGTGATGTGTTTTCTCTTTGACCTTTTTAGAAAGTAGGGGAGCATTCATATAATCTGAATACAGGTTGATCTCCAAGTTGGGGAGAGTCACATTCAAAAGAAGAGTAAGTACTTATGGTAAGTGGTGAAAGATTAAAGAATTCGTAGCTTGAAAAAAAAAAAAAAAAAGAGAGAAAATTGAAGGAAAAAGAACAACGTTTGAATATAACGGTTGTTGAAAAAAAAAAGTGAAAAAGAAGAATCAAGTTACGAATGAATGAGAAAAAAAAGATGTGGAGTTTTAGAGAAAAAGAAATAAGTTATGAATTGGATGCTTCCCTATATTAGGAACAACCCTCGATTATCTTCTTTTCTTTGAATCTAAACCACATTACAACCATAGAAAGACCTTCTGATTCTCAGATTCCACAAGACTTGATGCGAGCAATTTGGTAAACGTATGATATGGATCTTTGTTGATTTAATTGTTTGGATGAGTGTTTAACCCCTCTTTTATTCATCATACTTTTTGATGAGAGTGATTAGTGCTGATTCAATTACAATTGTGTAGTGTTTTGAACTTCTGGAGGTGATTTGCTTTCAAAGTTTGTTTCATGTGTATGTTCTGAGTTTGCAGGTAGAAGAGGAGTATTTGACTTGGTTACTGGATTGAACCACTTGAGAAAAACTTTTTGAAAAAAAACTTGTTGCTTGATTGTCGGTAAACTTTGCTGGAGGTAAGTAATTTTGTTTAGGGACAAACAAAACTCTAAGTTGGGGAGAGTTTGTTAGGAGTAAATTAATGGTAAATTCATGTGTTAATATAAGTGATTTCTTCTCTAAACCAATGCAAAAATGTGATGAATCCATAGGTTTTTATTAAGAATTGAACTGAATAAGTTTAGTTCGTGCGTAAAGCAAATCGAATCACTTGTGGGTGTTATTGTTGCAGGTTTTGAGCTGAATAAGAACTTAAGAAGAACATGAGGAGGAAAGAAAGCTGGAAGTCTCAAAGGCTGAAGAAAAAGATGGAAAGTACAAAGGGCGCGCCGCGAGAGTTCCTAGGCGCGCCGCGAAAATACTTCTGTTTGAGGGGCGCGCCGCGCCAGCCCGTTGCCGCGCCGCGGCCTCGGCGTTAAAAGCCCAAAAGTTCTGTTTTAAAGCCCTAGTTTTCCAAGTGGTTAGATATACTTTGTGGGAGCGAAATTAGGAGAGCAATCTGATTCTGAAGCTGAGAACAACAATTGAAGGTGGATTCTTTACCAATCGAAGACATTCCATTGATGAAGATGAATGCCTCCATTGATTCTTGTATGTTCTTCATGTCTATGGAGAGCTAAATCCCTCTTGTTGAGTCTAAGGTAGTAGTTAACCTATGAATGTACATTACCATTGATTAATTCCTGTGAACAATTGTTTGAATTCATTATCAATAAGAAATCTTGTTTTTATTCTTAAATTATCGTTGAATCTTTGATCGAAAGAAAGGATTTAACTTTTGCCCTAGGTTACTATATTGATTCAATTGCAATTTGCAGAGATGGAATTGTAATTGGGTTTTCATAATTATCGTTCTTAATTACTATTATCGTTATTGTGATTTGGAGAGATCGAATCTCATACCGGTAAAAGTTATCTAATTTGATTTGCAGACATGGAATCTTATTTGAGGATAAGTGAAGATAATGATTCAAAGGATTGTTCTCTTGTGAATTAATTGATAATTGTATAGGATTAGGTTGATGAACCCTAAAGACTCAACATCTTTCTTTATTTGTTAACACAAAGTCCTTACTTGCTTTTATTTTATTATTTGCTTTTGAGATTATTATTAGTATAAAACAAACCAAACCAAATTTCTTAACTCAAAATAAACAACTATAGAACGGCAGTGATATTAACCAATCCCTGTGGATACGATATATTACAGAAAATATTTACCCACAAATACTTTCAACAGTGAGCCCCGCGGGTTTGGATATGCTTGTCATCTCAAACAATAGCTTATTCTACTTTGAATATCTGGGATTTTACAACTAAAAATTATTTTTAATATTTGGGATCTTATTAACCAACTTCATGATTACATTAATCATCATTTTATACTTCATTAACTAACTTTCTTTTACTACTAAATTATTTTTAATATCTGGACGTTTATTAACCAACTTCATCACCTTATTAACCAATATTTTATACATTATTAACCAACTTTGTTTTACTACTAAATAAATATTTTTAATATCCGGGCCCTTATTAACCAAACAATAAACTATATTAACCAACTTTTTACACTCAATTAACCAATATTCTGTTATCACTATTCATACACTTTTCATATTATTATTCACGACCATTGTTCAAGTTATTATTCATGTCACCGTTCACGGTATTTGTAAACGGTGAATTGAGTGTAGGTGTACACAACATACCTGTATTTTAATGGATAATATCAACTACATTTTTTCGAAAATAACTTATTTGTTTAATATTAAATTACATGTTTACCTTTTCAATACTCTTTGACAATCATATCTACTATTGCAGGGATTATATAGTGCCTTTCTATCCTTTCCTCATGATAGATTAGCTTTCGTATTTGAAATATTGGCAATTGATTTAGACAAAACGAAAGGAAAAGTTTTCCTACGTTTTTTATTTTAAATTTCTTCTATAGTTGAATAATAACCACGTGTTTAGGAGGAAAATATTAATAAGTAACTAAATAAGTTTCACATGAGTTATAAATATCAAAAAATATTTTTAAATATTTTACTCTATATTCTCTAAAAAATAATATTTTTTATTTGGTGTTCTTTTTTTAAAATATAACATATGACATATAAATACAAATATCATAGCAAATATATTATTGACCCAAATATTCGTATATACGTAAAATCATATCCTTCTATTTTGTCTACTAACTCATTTGTGATTGGATCGTCTTTTAGGGATCTTAGCTAGAAAAAGTTCATTGGACCTATACCATCAACGATTTGTAAATAATATGTAAGTATAAATAATATTTGTATATAGAAAAAAAAATTATTATTGTTCTAAATATTTTTATATATAAAAGATGGTATTTATGATTTAAAATTGGTATACGGGAAAAATTTATTATTAATTTAAATATTTTTATATACAAAAAATCTATTATTGATCTAAATATTTTTTCTTTTTTAACCTTTTATTTAAAATAAATATATTATGTAAACAAATTGTGTACGAGATCAGAACCTGTATGTATGTACATGTTTGTTACTAGTTTTGTATGTCCTTTATTGTGATAAAGTCTTTAATATAGTGTCTTAAAATCTTGAGGTCTAATAATTATACAAATAATTTTTAAAATATAAAATTATAAACATAATTATTTCTTCATTAATGTAAATTGACACATGTTAAGATTAATCCAATGAAAAAACTCTAATAATAACAAATTTAATTTTACGAAAAAAATAATTAAAATAATATTTATATATGTTAAATTTCAACCATAATAGTTTTTTAAATTTTTATTATTATTTACCATTTAAATTAAACATAAATCTTTTTTTTTTCATTCTGTGTATTTATTTTTATTGAGGCCCTATTTTGAACAACCAAAATCTTATAATTAAGATGGAAGGAAGAAAAGTATATATGCTTTTTTAATAAATATTTATTTGAATTGATTTAATACATTTTATTTTTAATAAAGGAAACCGATAAATCACAATAAATATATTTTATTTTATATTTAATAAAAGGTTGTTGATTAACAGTGAGTTTCTCACTTTTCACTTATCGAAAAATTAATTTTTTCTTTTTCTTCTGTTTATTCAAAATCAGGACAAACGCCTCTGGTATTTTTGACCTGATACTGTTTATTCAAAACCAGGACAAACACCTATAGAATTTCTAACCTAAAAATTTAGTCATAACATATGCATGTGGTTGATTTTTAGACTGAAATACAAAGAATAATGTATTATAAAATAAAAAATTTATAAGAAAAATGAAACATTTAAGAAAAATTATTACATATACTAATATAAATATACAGGTTTTTTCTCTATTCTCCTTTTCAGTTTTTTAGATAACTTACTATCCATTAAAAAAATGCATATTTTAATTTAGTATATTAAATTTCATATTTATGTTGACTTATTAATTTATAAAAATATAAAATGAAACTTTCTAAAAGACTAACCTTTTTTATGTGACAACCAATATATAAATTTTAACTCAAAGAAATTCCTACTTTGAGTGTAGAGTGCCTCCTATAGGATTACGTAGGAAACATATGAGAAAAAAATAGTTGACTCATTAATTGATTTTTATTTCAAATATAAAATTGAGTTGTTGAAATTTATTTTTATAAACTATTATTTGTTTAATCAGTTTTATGTCAGTATATATATTTCAAACTATCAACCATTTTATCATATCTCATTTCAAACATTTATTTCATCAAAATTTTATTTGGCTCTAAAATAGTGGATATGCAACCATACTCCTATGCTAATCATAATTTTTCTTCCTGTGGATTTGATGTGTCAGATCAACCACCACAATATCAACATCAGTGGCAGACATATCTTCATGCTTCAAACACATTAAGTTCTCATACCCCTTGTTACTCTATTGGAGAAACAAGAGCACGAGACAAACCAGATTCTCAAAATTCACATTTATCATAATTTAGGATTATGTTTCACTTCAAAAGAATATCTTATATAAAAAGAATTTTTTTATTCAATGAATATTAATTTTATGTTCATTCTAATGAATATTTTTTGTATTTTATAGAATAATAAATTGAAATTCATGTTACAATATCAAAGGGAGTTACAAGAGGGTGAAATTAGTCGCATGAAAATTTATTCGCAACAAGTTCTGAAAAGAATGGATGAAGAAATCGCCAAAGGTGCAAAGAAAAAACAAGAGTTGGAAAACATCTTAAGGAGCTTAGAGAATGAGAAAATGAAATTGAAGAGAGTGGCTGAAGAAAAGGGAGAAATGGCAATAGATCTTCATAACAAGTTGGAAGAGGGAAAAAAGAGAGTAAGGATGTTGGTGGTAAATAATGATGCAGAATCATGTAGTGGTGAAAATGAAGAAGCAAGAGCTATAAAACGTGTGAGACAATGAAGTAATAAATAATATTATGTTTTGTCCTATGTGTAACACAAACTCTCCTGGTGTATTATTTTTGCCATGTAGGCATATATCTTCATGCAAAGCGTGTGAAGCTACACTCCAAGCTTGTCTCATATGTGGAATAGCAAAGAAGGGTGTTATTGAAATTCAGAATTTTGTTTCAGACGAATATTAGTCTTTGAAAAACCAAATAAAATATAGTTGTTTGATTATGCTCATATAGCATATCATGATGATATGAGCATAGATGGATCTCAATTCAACATGTCCAAAAGTATTATTGTAAATTTTATATTAAATATAATTATATTTGTTTTTTCGAAGGAAAAAAATTAGTTATATAATTTGAATTTAACTTATCACGGAAAATGTTAAAATTTTTAAGTCAATCAATTACAATCGCTAAATTATTAAAAATATATATATTTATTATTCTTATCTTAAAAGTTATACGAAAAATAATGTGTAATTGTTGGATAATGTAAAATATTGTGCATTAACTATGTATAAAATTAATCACATGATTGAGTTTGCGTTAGTTTTATCCTCTATAACGTTTTTGTTGATGATATTGATCCCCAAAGTTATTAGCATAAGAGTCTAATCATCTGAGTTATGCTTCACGTTGTATTTTTAACCCATGGTTTTATATTTATTACCAAATTTAAATACCATCAACTGGTTTTTTGGTCAAGATGGATAAAAATACAAGATTCATATTTATGTAGATGAGATTCTTGTTTTAGAAACAAAAATTGTTTCTCGGTAATGAATATACTCTTTCTGTTTTAAAATGACTATCGTTTTGGCAAAAAAAATTGTTTTATAATGAATGTCATTCTCACTTTTCAATGTAAAAATGATTACTATTTTTTAAATTATATCCTTTAATTATTACTCTGTACATTAATCTCAACACTTATAAAGATAGTTTAGTAAAAGTGCAATATCTTATGACAATATTATTACACTCCTTAATCTGTGTGAAAAAACCTTAAATGATGTTCATTTTAAAACGGATGGAGTATTAAAAATGAAGGACCTATTGCTCTCTAATTTCAAGATTCAATGCCATTTTCCTAACCAACAAAATGAAGGGGAATCTTTACATTCAACTTTCTTGTCAGTCTTACCTTAATAGTTACTTTTACTGCATTGTTTATTTATTTCACTTTTTTCTCATATTGGCTTCAAATTGTATGCGTTTAGAGTATAATCCAAGTTAAGTAATCCAAGTCCAAGTCCAAGTTAGCTAGTATTTGTTATGTTAGTTACTTAGTATATAAGCCACATATTTGTATATATACACATACTTGTAATTCAATTTTTACAGCTCTCAATAATAATAATAATAATAATTCTCAATTACTTTTCATTCTCTCTCATTCATTCTCTCTCTCAAAGTGCATCAAGCACTAATAATTTGATACCTAGAGCTCTGATTATGTTTTTGATTGTGTTTTCAAGAATCACACGACGGTGATTGTGTTTCTGGGATCGTGGATAGTTAATCAATCGCTACAAATATGAAAGATTGTAATGGCAATATTCCAAACTCTCTTCCAATTCTTGATGAAAAAATGATTTGATGGTGTACATAAATGAAATCGTTGTTTGCTTTCATGAAACCTTGGAAGTGGTTACTAATGGCATTCATGTGTTTTCTCATAATGCAACTGAAGCCCAAAAACCTTGCCACAAGGATGCCAAGAAGAAGGATTGCAAGGTGGCGTTTTGTATTTAATCGAAGGTAGACATGGAGAAGAAGGCATGTGATATTCTTGTCAAGTATTACGAAGGAGGTGAGAATATGAAAGTTGTCAAATTGCAGGTGCTACAAAGGCAATATGAATTACTGCATATAAGAGAAGATGAAAAGGTCTGAGACTATATCGTGAAGGTCCAAGATTCAATACAAGCACTATGTGCACAGACATGGAAGAAGCATGGTGGTTCCAACAAACTCAAAGGAAAAGGAGACAATGTAACACCTCATTTCTACCCGGTGAATATTATAAAATCAGAGTTACAGAATTTCCAACAAAACATGGGATGCTACACTTTCAACTTAAAAACAACTACAATCAATCACCTATAAATCAGATGCATAACACATGATTTCGGATGAACCGATAACAACCTGTCTTTAAAATTAAAACAACTTTCATTACTGCGTAGCGGATTCATAGATTCAACTGGAAACACCAAAACATCTTGTCCTACTCAAAACAACTTTAAAACATCAAGTCTTCAACGAAAACAACTTAAAAATTTAGAAACAAAATAAAACCAACAAATAAAGAAAACATGCATTCATCCTGTCATACCCCAAAATTTGCCCATACTATTTCTCTTATACAAATTCAAATCAATACATAAAGCTCCAAGACACATTCCCCTATACAAGGCTCAGAAACTAGGGATTGGTTTGTTCAAAGGAAAATCAATGAATCAATAACTCCAAGGCATCCCATATGGCTCAAAACATCTCACATTACCTCTATGACAAGTATCAAGTCTCAGCTTAAAAGATTGGTCACCCAATTGTTCAAAAAGTCAACAGTCGACTAAGTTAACCTAAAAGTCAACTATGGTCAAAATAAAGTCAAAGCTCCTGATTTTTTGTCAAGATCCTAATAATGAAGTACCATTCACCATTTGATCAAGAATTTATCATGGTTCATCAAGGAAAAAACAAAAATCAACAAGTCAAAAAGTTTCTAAATTAGGGTTTTGCATAGGAAAAGTCAACTGAACTCTGACCAGCCATAACTTCCAAAGGGAACATCAGAAATTTTCCATCCAAAGCACATCTTGAAGGAAATTTGATTCTCTACAACTTTGTCTCTCACGTGCCAAGTCTAAAAATGCTTCATTTAAGAGATATGGACTAAAACATTATAGGTCCTTTTCAAAAGTCAACCAAAAGTCACTTTTTTCAAAAGGATATATAAGGAGCATGGAAAATCATTTTGATATGAGACCAAAGACACTGGTTAGAGGACTCTCTAAGGTTTCTAAAAAGTCCTAGAACACTTCCATATCTCAAAAATTGAGAGAGGTAGGCCTTGTCAAAGATGAGCTATTTTGGAGGGAAAAATGTGAAAGAATTTGAACATTTTTGCAAATGGGCCTAAGTTATTTTGATTCAATCTTGGTCTCCAAGTTATCCAAAGCCTAAGAATCAATTACCACGAATTTGTTTGAATTATGTGATTTATTATGAATTTTTATTCATATTAAAAATGATTAAAAATCAAATAAATCATATAATTAGAAAAAAAATTGATTTGATTTTATTTATGACTCATTCCAATCATCAATTAACACAAAATATTGATTCAAATTCGTGGAAAGAAGATTGGCATAATATTGAATCATATCGGCTAATTTTAGAAAGGATCCATGGCAAATTTCAATAAAATTTTCATCACATTCAATTATTGATTCAAAAGAGATTTGATCAATTTTTCTTGACCTAAAGCTGTCCCTATAAGTACATAATCAATTCAGAGGGCAAGGGTTAGAAAATTCTGCTTGGAGGAACCCTAGTTCGTGTGCAAAAATTTCAAGAAAAGTGAGATTCGGTTTTGGAGTTTGGGACGAATTCAATACAATCCAAGGCCTCTAGGACATTCCCTAGACACCATTGAATCTATTCCAACCCTCGTACGCCAGAAATACGCTCAGAAACATCCCAAATCGCTCACGGTTCGTATCACTATAAACTTAGTCGATTAGGATTGCTCATGCATTATCAATGAATTTAATCCATGTATTTGTGTTTAATATTCTGTAATGATCGATTTTGGAGAATTATTGGTGTTTATATGCCGTTATGAGCCATATGCCATGTTAGGGTATGAGAGCTTCAATTAGGGCTTCTTTACACATGTAAAATTAGGGTTCAAGATAGCCATAGCTGAAATAGTGGAATCTGGACGATCCGAATGGTATAGGTGCGCCATATTTTTGCTTCGTTTTGGTCGCTTCGTTATTTTTCGCAGGTGTAAAAAACATGGGCCTATTACAGCGCATCCACAGAAGCGGTGTAAAAAAACTAGTTGCAGGTTTTACATAAGGAAGATGATGAGTTGGCAGCGCGCGAGTGGTCAGTTTGAATGGGGTTTTCGCGCGCGCGTTTGGAAAAGCTTCTGGGATCCAGTGCATCAAGACGTACCACCTTGCCATGCGCCTTCACCTCTTAGCCCTTTGATCTCACTAATCCATGGATCCAACGCTTCTGAGGCTGCGACCGCACCATAAACCTCACACGCGAGCCACACACAATCACGAGGTTGATTTTTCAAGTACCTTCCGACTACGCGCCACGCCCTTCACAAAGCTAAGTATTTAATTTATTTTAAAGTCTATTTTGTTTCCTTTTGATTTTAGGGTTTGCCCTTATATTTTCGAACTGTGCATACATTCACTCCATCTATTCTTCTGCCTTTGCCAATTTTTCAGGGTTAATCCCGAGGTTTCCTCCGACTGCCAACCATATCAGATCAAATGCAAAGCTAAGTGCCTTTTTTTGTTTATTCAATTATTTTTAAATTCTTTATCTTTTTATTTTTAGGGTTAACCTCGTTTGCCTCCGAACCGATGATGCACTCACCCTTCTTTATTTATTCTTTCTTTTCCAATTTTCAGGGTTTGTTAATTGCCAAAGCTACGCATAACGGTAACCCTAAACCCTGCCCTCAATTATTACTTGTGTTAAACCCTTTGTTTTAATTATATCCCGCTGGTTTCAATTCCCCTTTCCTCCGCAGGTTACAATTTCCCTTCCCCGTTATTACTGTTTATATTAAACTGCGTGGTTAGTAATTCTAGGGAGTGCAACTTATTAATTGAATTAGCATCACGTAATTTTATAAGATAACATATCTGAATACAATCACGTGTTTGTTGCACCCACGCACACTTTTGGGGTAACCCCTCTCTGTTGCCTGTTGCCTGTTGCCTGTTGCCTTGTGTTTTTTGCAGAATAGCCATGTCCCTCGAATACGAGGATACCTCAGCCATGCTGCCTCGATAAATAAAGGTCATACGACCCTAATGATGCTGCCTTCGATACACTAACATGACCTCGACCCTCGGAAGTTGCCTACGAAAAAGGCTGAGGTATCCTCTGGCTGCCTACGAAAGGCTATTCTGATCCTTCCCTTAGACTACATGCCTCTATATGGCATGTGTCAGTCTTATGGCGAACGATAACGCGATGACCCTTCAACCTCCAAACGAAAGGCTTCCTTCCCTCTTATGGCAAGGATAGACCCTTTCATCCTGAAAGGCTAAAAGAAACCTATCATCTAAGTTTAAGGTAATTGCCCCTAATTGCTTTGCCTTGCTCTAAATTTTTCTATATTCTTTCTCAAAATTCTTCAAAATTGGCTACGCTCATTTACGAGCTAAAGTCCATATTTTCTTTTCTTCTACATTTCTGAAACTTTTGGCTTCAAAACTAAAGAGCAAAGCAATTAAGAGCCCATGGAAAACCATGGATGCAAAGGGTGCCTTACACCTTCCCTTTGCATAATTACCCCCCGAACCCTATTTTATTTAAAAGGTTTTTCCTGTTCTTTTAGCCTTTCTGATTATTTGGATAAAATAAAAGTCGGTGGCGACTCTTGCTTACCGCGACATTTCGATAAAAAGTCAGTTGACCGAGTTACACATCCCCCCGAGTATTACGTATCAGAGCAACCAACACCTGACTCGAACTAATGAAGGTAAGCAGCATTCACTATGGATTACCTGCACGTTACCAACATAAGGGTAACATTCAAACAGAAGGTATAAGATATCGAATCATATAATTGAGTGTATGATAAATAATATATTAGATCAGATTATATAAAATCACTACTTTACAACTTTCAGACAACATAAATCATTGCAATTCAACAACACGGCAACAACTTAATCATGCAACACCAGGTGTGACTCGTTACAATGCACATGCATGTGGTACCAATGGAGAAAAACTTTCAACTTAAAATCCTCTAGTTAATAAGGGCGTCAACAAGGCATAAGCCTTCAACTTAATATTTGTCAATCCAGGCCAACTTACCGAGCATCAGCTCCAACTAGATATGCTATGTATGCGACAACAATGAATGCCACAACCACATAACAACAACATCAACATTGGCCATAAGCCTACAACTTGAATTTGCCAATTAATAGAGGCAATACCACTGAATTCAACATCACCTGAAATTTCACATTTTTCATCAAGTATACAACGAATCGAGTAAACCAAAATATGCGATAAAACATTTTGTAATTACCCAAACAATTCAACTATACCGGCCAATAAAGTATTGGTTACGAATTCTACTATTCCTACTTGGTACAACTGTGTCATTATTTATCTCTGTTAAATTAATTAAATCTAATACCTATACTGCTATTGAAAATTTACTGCGCTAAACCTGCTACTATTATATATATATATATATTATATATATATATATATATATATATATATATATATATATATATATATATATATATATTAACCCTGCTATAGAAATTCTTCTGCTATCACTCTTCTGCTAATTAACTTTCTACTATAGACTTACTATTGTGTATGTCCTGCTATTTACATCCTCATATTGATACTGTTATTATTCTACTATTTTAATTTTATCAATGTTACACTGGTTACCTACTAATTTAATTAATAAACACTTAATTAATAAACTCATATACTATGTGCTACCTAACTAGTCTTGTTCCATAAAATAAGTTATATGAAAAATGGGTGGTCCCCACCACCACCACAAGAGGGTGACCACCCCCTACCTTTAATTGCCCATGGAGCACATGTCGCCTTCCTGTACCATGGGGTGGGCGCCCCTTCCTTTATTCCCAGAGAGTGGGCGCCCCCAGTTACTTTTTTTTTCTTTTTCTTTCTACCTACAGATTTCATCTAGTCTGAGTCTCAGTGTCTCCCTCGATCAACATACCACACAATGCAAACACAGTATTACAACAACAAAATTAAAATTTTGCACAATTAACATGATACGATTTTTTTCAACAACAATCATCCATCGATTCAACACATAACAGAAGCAAAACACACAAAGTAACAATTTTACAAACCCAATCCCACATATTATTCATCATATAACCTATTATAGAGTTAGAACCCCACCCTTAACTTGGATTGAAGGTTGCTATAAGACTCTCCGATCGAATTCTAGATTTTGCCACCTTTGTTTCTCCTCTTCTCGGCACTCTCACGTTCCAATTTCGTTATGCTAAAACCTAATATTCTACTGCCACTTCTAGTTTTTATATTTCTTTTTATTCAACTAAAAATAATAATAATACTAGTATTATTCTATTATTCTATCGGGCCTCATATCTGCACCCACTATTACTACTTCTAGCCAATAATAAGCCCATATAATTAACATAGTATTATTCTAATAATATATCAACAACTTAATCAACTAAACTAATCAACTAACAAATTGACTGCTTAAATCAACATTTCATAACTTCGACAATTAAATTGAAAATAATTTGAAAATATTTAATTAAATAATTAATTAAATATCGAGCGTTACCGATAAGACTCCGAGTAAAAAGTCTTGGGTGGAATCCTCAAAAGCATAAAGTAGATGATAGGGCTTCTGAATCCTCAAAAAAAGGAGAAGGAATTTCATATCAGAAAGACAAGAAAGGTGTGAAGTGCTATAACTGTGAAAAGTGGGGTCACTTAGCAAAGAATTGTTAGTACAAGAAAGACAAGGAAGCGACAAAAGACAAGGATGAAGGAGAAAACCTTGCACATCATGATTCAGATTATTAAGATGATACGGTGCTTATGACTGTAGTGGCATATGAGCATGTTGACTCCATGATATGGTTTATTGACACAGGTTGTTCAAATCACACGACTAGTCGAAGAGAGTGGCTAGCAGAGCTTGACAATATGAAGAGAAGCAATACCAAACTTACATATAATAGCTCATTGCAAGCAAAAAGTATAGGAAACATAGTTATTCTAAGGGGAAACAAACCAAAGACTATGATCAAAGATGTACTCTATGTACCTGGAATGAAATGCAATATGCTAAGTGTTGGATAATTGGTCGAAAATGGTTTCTCAGTTTTCGTGAAAGATGGAGCCTTAGAATTGTTTGACACCCAGCAAAATTTGGTCTTAAAATCTTCTATGTCGAAGAATTGAATGTTTAAGACTTTGATCAGTTCCATTGAAGTATAATATTTAAAAACAGTTGTTGACCACAAGGATAGTTGGTTGTGGAATTTGAGGTTTGGAAATCTGAATATTCAATCACTAAATCAACTGATTACTCAAGATATCGTAACTGGTATACCAAGTCTTTTGATTCCCTGCAAACTCAATGAAGGTTGCTTAGTAGGGAAGTAACCCATAAAGTCTTTTGTTTCAACTATGCCAATGAGATCCTCCGGCATATTCTAAGTTGTACATTTAGATGAATGTGGTCCGTTTAAGGAGCATACCATTGGTGGAAACAAGTATTTGGTTTCGTTTGTCGATGAGTATAGTTGAAAGCTTTAGATCTATGTGATCAAGCATAAAGACAAAGTATTTGCAATCTTTAAAAGATTCAAAATACTTGTCGAAAACCAAAGTAAAATGAAGATCAAGGTTCTACTGTTGCACCCCAAAATTTTCCCACCATTTTTTAACTTGGAAAAGATTTTGCATCACATTCATAAACACATCTCATTTAGGTCATTTATCCAATACATGTATTCATATCATTGATATTGCTCGGCAGTTGACAAGAATGAGCTTTTATTGAGAAAAAATCATGATTAAAGGAAGAGGACCTGAGGTCTTATTGGGTGGAAACATCTTCACTAAGATTCTCCTAAAATTAGGGTTCCATGGTTCACTGGTCAGGGCATTGATTGGAAGATACTAGCTGGAACTCCGTCTGATTCCCTAAAATTAGGGTTTTAACCTAAGTCAACACAGTTAACTCTTTTGTCAACATTTTAATCAGGAGATGATTATATGGTATGAGGTGTCATGAGATTTCATTTGGAGTTATTCACTTGATTTCATTGGTGGGAGTTTGATTTGAAGTTGAATCGATGATTGATTAATCAGGAATTACATTTAGACTGAAAAGTCAAATAGTTGACTTTTGGGCATTTTGGTCAAAAATCAAGTCAATGTTCACATGTTGACTTTAGGTGGAAAATTAGTCAACAAAACTCAACAAAAATGATTAAAATCAAGAAATAATAAAAAATTACCAAGAATGGAAAGTTGGTTGAAAAATGAAAGTCCAAAAGTGGAAAGTCATGGGCAATTTACACGTGGCTAGAGGCATTTTTTAAAGAAAACTTTAACATCAAAATTGTTCCTCTCACAGAGAAGAACAACTTTGTAGTTGAGGGTTTTCTTAGTGGAAACTTGGTTTAAACAATATGGCGGTGTGAAGTTATTGAATCAAATTGGTAAAACTGTGTTGCCTAGTAGTTGTTTTGTCAAACACATGAAAATTATCAAACACATTCCATCTCATATTCATGGCAATTGATTAGGAGTTACAGCCTTAATTTTAATTCAAGCTCAACATCAAATTTACTCTATTACAGTCCCTCTTTCTAGTGATATCAAAATAATGGCATTTGGTTGAGGGAGTTTAGAGATGTAAGGCTTTAAAGTGGTGCACTTGGAAATTGTATCTGACTGACATGAGATGAAGCCTACGCGCGCATGTGATCCAGTCATGAAGTGTCATGTTCTTATACAATTTTGAACGGGTTGCAAGCAATGTCTCCTCAAGAATCAAACAGAAAAGTTGTTATATCAAGATCAACCTTTCTAATGATCACAAGATATTAGAATTTAAGTAATTGATTGGAGATTTAAAGGGTCATAAAGTGTGTTGCTCAGAATTGTTGGATTGGCCAGCTGGACACTGTTTTGCTACAGCGTGAGTTCTATTGCAAGTTAGTGACTTCCATGCCATTTTTCTTATGCCTATCATCAATGCTTCAACATTTCTCCAACAACAACATCATTCTCTTCCATATCACCTTTGCAATGATCACAAAATGGATTTAAATAGTGGCCCATGGTTGAAGTTGTATACACATAAAGTAAGTGTCATGGGTGATGCATTTGGCAAGGTACCTCAAAGTTTTGCAGCAAACGTGTGCGGGTAAATTTCATGTACACCAGCATTTTTCTCCAATTAAGCCATGCATTTCTGAAAAACATAAAAGCAAAAAGAGGACTTCCCTCAAACAGACACTCCTTGTGCACTAAGTTTATGAGAAAATACTACACTACAATGGACCTCCCCATAAGCTCATGTGCTTCAATATAAGAAGGAGACCCCTTCATAATCAAAACCCCTGTCATAGCCCAAAATTTTCCCATCATATTATAAGATATTTTGACTCACATGACTTTCAACTGCTCAAGATTATGCAAGAATTGGGCATACTTACCTTTCTCCTAAGCAATAAGCCTCCAACTAGGGTTTCGTCTCTCTCTAGGTACAATCAGGTTCTGATTCCTCAAGTGGACTTCATGGCTTCTCATATACCTCATAGAATCCTCACACCAAGTTAATTTCAAGCTCTGAATCACAAGAATGCTCAAATAGTCAACAGTCGATTAGTTTGACCTAAAAGTCAACAGTGGTCAACATACAGTCAAAACTCCTGATTTTTGGTCAACATCAATGTTTTGAAGTTACATTCATAACTTGATGAAGGGTTGATCATGATTCATCAAGAAAAGTTTAGAAATCAATAAAACTCAAAGTTTTTAAATTAGGGTTTTTGACTAAAAGTCAATTGAACTTTGACTGATTATAACTCTCACATG
Source organism: Vicia villosa (assembly GCF_029867415.1). Classification (NCBI taxonomy): domain Eukaryota; kingdom Viridiplantae; phylum Streptophyta; class Magnoliopsida; order Fabales; family Fabaceae; genus Vicia; species Vicia villosa. The sequence goes on along the minus strand of NC_081184.1, from coordinate 115,791,185 downwards.
GTTCATCAGAAATTTCCCAACCAAATCTCATTTTCAATAAAATTCAATTCTCTACAACTTTGGTGTTGGTCCCAAGACCAAGAAATGCATCATTTGAGAGATATGAGCCAAAACATTACATGTCCTTATAGAAGTTCACAATAAGATGTTTTTTGTTAGGAGCAATATCATCAAGATATAATCCTCAAATGCAAAAAAAAGGTTCCAAAGTGGATTGTAGAGGACATCTTGGGCTTTCCAAAAAGTCCTAGATCATCTCCATACAATAAATATTGACAGAGATATGATGGATACAAGTTGGCTAAAATTCAAGAAAAGTGAGAAATCCTAATTGGAAAAGTTCCAATTTTTGACTAATGGGCCAAAGTTTCTTGATTTTAAACATGTCCATGTGTTATACCCCAAAATTTGCCCGCATCTTTTTTCAAGAAAACTTCAATCTAAAAATTAAGAGTTTCATATAATCTTGGATTTTCATATCCTGATTTATGAATACTTGGTTTTTAGAATTTTTCTTATACGGTATTTTGGCTCGCTGTTGGATTTATTCTTACGCAAACGCCAATTACTGTTTATTACTTCACACACGCTATTTATTTGATATTTATTTACAGATAAATAGTATTGACGCAATTGGTACAGAGTTAAATCTTTTGCAGGCGCATAGTTCGGGGATTCAGACTGTACTGGTAACAATCAGTTGACACTCAAACCGCTGACAGTGCACTTCTCCGTGTTTTGTACCCTCAATCAAATCAATCTTTTGCATTTCAAAATTCCAAGATTTTTGTTCTAGAAGTCTTCTGAATATCACATGATTAGCAGAGACTCAGCACTGCACAAAAATCAGTTACGCTTAACTGTCTCCTACACAAACAGTCCCTAACTAGGGTTTCTTGTTTTTTTCAGGAGAACAAGTTTTTGAGACCTCAAATGGATTTCATGGACCTCCATATATCTCAAAGTACCATCATACAAATTTTCAAACTTCAATTCGCTCATACGCACAGTCAGCAGCTCAGACAGTCAACAGACGACCCGTTTGACCAAAAAGTCAACAGACAGTCAAAAATGAAATTTTTTGTCAAAGTCCATATTTTGTCAAAGGATTCATCATTTGATCATTGGTTGATCATAATTCATCAAGGAAATATCAAAAATCAACAAAACCCTAAGTTTCAAAATTAGGGTTTTCTCCTAAAAAGCCAACTGAACTTTGACTGGTCATAACTCTCTCATCCTTCTTCCAAAAAATTCAAACCAAATCTCATTTTGAAGTAAATTCAATTATCTTTCAAATGCAATTGGTCCCATGGTCATTAGATTCACCATTTGAAAAATATGGACAAAGACATTACAGGTCATTTTCAAAGTCAACAAAAAGTCACTTTTTTTAAAAGGACACACAAGGAGCATGGGAAATCATTTTGATATGAGACCAAAGACATTGGTTAGAGGACTCTTTGAGGTTTCCAAAAAGTGCAAGAACTCCTTCATATGATAAAAATTGAGGGATTTACACCTTGTTGAAGTTGGCTAAATTTTGGGAAAATGCATGAAATCAACATTGATCAAAAATGTTTTTCTTCCAAATGAAACCCAATTTCCATGATCCAAACATGTTTCCCATGATGAGAAGGGCCTCCCGCGACCAAGACAAAGCCCACATCATTTTTGTTCCTTTTTTGATTTAATTTTATCACATATAAGATTAAATTAAAAAGGGAAAATGGAAGGATAATATGTAGCTTTGTTTCTAAGCATGACTCATCAAAGATCATTCAATACTCTGCCCCAAAGGAAGTACAGCAGAAGAGGTGTGGAAAAATCAAGCTATGGTGGCTTGACTCAAAGCTACATATATTAAAAAACTCAAAAATTCAACAAAAGCACTTAATGCTTCTAGCTTAGTTTTTAAGCACATCTTTGCCTATAAATGAAGTAGCACACTTCAGTAATAGAGGAGACACGAATTGAGAGCCCAAGTCTTGCTTGTATCAACTTTGTATCAACTTGAATTTTTCAAAGAAATTTAAAATTCGAATTTTAATTTCTAGCTTGTTTCAATACAAATTAATTATTCAAACACATTCCCTGACCCTCATTGAACATAACCAGATCAATTGCAAGCCTTGAATCATCAAGAACACGTACCTATACCTCACGGTTTGCTTGAACTAAAACATACAAAAATCTCATCACACATGCATGTTTAACAAGATGTAGACTCATATTTAAGTTTAGTTTGAGGTTCTGATCATTTCTGGAAACTTAATTGAAGTTTGGACACCTATACGAGGAACCACCATTTTAGGGTTCTTACTTTCAAATTTAGGGCTTTACGATCCATGCAAAATTACAAGTTCTAAATGGTACCATTAAACTCGCATGAACAAAACGAACTAAACCATGGCATCGCGCCAAATTTATACCACTGTTTGCTTGTATTCGCTGTTTTCAACAGGTGTAATAGGTTGGAGTTTTTACACCACCTGCAAATGAAAGGTGTAAAAGATCCATCCTGATGAAGAAGATGATGCGTGGCGTCCTCTGATTGGCTGGAGGGCGCGCGCGTGTTTTTTAAACTAACCTTGGATTCAGTGTTTTGCAGGTGTGTCACGTGCTATGATCCCTCATGCTGGTGACCATCAGATCCATCCATCTATCAATCCAACGCATCAAAACGCGCACCCCCATCATGGACTTCATTTAATAACCACACCAGATCATTGTTTATATATTTTCTATTTTTATTCAATTTTCTTTATAAAATTATTTCAAAATAGTTTTAAAAATCCAAAAAATACACAAAATATTTTTAAGTTGATAAAACAATATTTTATTTTCTGATATAAAAATATTTTATTTTGCTTCATAATTTAAATATTTTGTATAATTAATTAGATAATATGTATATATTTATCTTTTAATTATTTTAACCAATCAAAAAATCATAAAAAAATTGTTCTTTATATTAAATATAGTTTATATATTATAGGCTAATTTTGTACATATTTAGAATAATTTTATCTTTAAGTTGTAATTATTTGTATAATTATATGATTATTTAACTTAATAATTTCAAAATCACTTTCAAAAATTCAAAAAAAAATTAGTTTTGTTTTAAAATTAATTAATAAGCATTTTGAACATATTTTAAACATAATTTTTAGGTTTAAATTTTATTTCCATCTTTTTCTCATTTTAATTAAATTAATCATGCATTAATTCTAATTAAAATCAATCATCAAAAGTCCAAAAAAATATTTCTTTTATTTTCTTGCAATTTAAATTCTTAGATAAATGTATAGGTTGTCAAAGCCATGTAAGTAGTGTAGTTTACATTTCCCGCACAATCGATGTAATAGCGTAGATTTATTTTCCGCATTTTACATTTCCGCATTTAAATTCCAGCACATATAAAACTGCGTGTATGCCAAAGATTAAAATTGAATCGTTAGATCACTAACTTCAAAGATAAAATATTTGAATCCAAACACAATCACACTTGCACCTCTTAGGGTAATCCCTCTCTCACTCTTTTCAAAATCAAAATCAAATTCAAATGCAAAATCGAACTTTTGTTTATATCCGATAAAAGGAGAATTTTCTAAAGGAAATAGGAAAAGACCTTATAACTTAGGGTAGACCTCCTAATTTGCTTGCTCAAATCAAAACAAACAAATCTCTCATATATCATTGTTTTTCAAAATAAAACGTTTAAAAAGACAATACTTTGTATATATCCAAACGAGGATCATTACGAAGTTAACGTTCTTTTTTCAAAACATCTTTCGAAAGATAAAACACTTTGTATACATCCACACAAGGATCATTACAAAGTCAATTTACAAAAGTATTTGAAACTACATACAAGCATTTCAAAGCAATAGAAAAGTGATTCAAAAGAAGTGAGCTAAGCAAATTAAAGAGCCCATGGATAACCATGGATACAAAGGGCGCTAACACCTTCCCTTTGTATAACCTACCCCCTTACCCAGAATTTCTTAAAGGTCTTTTTCTGTTTCTTTTATAAACCTTTCCTTAATTGGATAAAATAAAAGTCGGTGGCGACTCTCTGATTTTCAAAAACACAAAAGCAGAAAGAAAAGAGTCAGTTCGCGCATCTCTCCGCGAGAGGTACGGTAAAAAACCGAGGTCGACAGAACTGGCGACTCTGTTGGGGAATACTTTCTAAAAACAAGATGTTTTCAAAAGGGGTTACCTTTTGAGTATAGATCACTTCGATGTTTTCAATTGCTTAACTTGATTGCTCTATTTTCCAAAGGTTTGTTTGGGTATTTTGTTGTGTGAAAGATTCTAACCCGAATCTCGAGATACCATAAGTATGTGACAATAGACCAAGGAAACTGTACGGCATGTACCGATACGGTTGATCTGGTAGTCACCGTTAGTGCGATACTTTGGTTTATACTGATGTCCCTTGAAAACGATCAAGGAGTATATTAGGCTTTCGAAATGTCATTAAACACTAATTTGTCTTAGAACCTTTTAGTTGAACTTAACTTATGGCCTATTAAGTGGCTAGCTTTGAAATTGATCGAAGTTAGTTATCCTCGAGGAATATTTTTGATCGGCCGTCCGAGCGCCGTATTGAGATGTTGTCTCCAAGGATCATAGAACCCGAATACTATTCTAGGACAGGTTTTAACCAACTCAACTTCAGTGGGGAGGGTATCACCTATGAACTTCATGCAAGCTGATCAATGCATTTTGATGCACGTTCTTCCATGTTTGTACTCAAGCATTTCTTCGGTTTGTTTTATTTATTTTTATGTTTTAATATGTTTTTATATTTTATTTTATTTTTGCACTTAATTGTTTTTCGTATTAATTTTTCAGCATTAGCAGTCTGCACGGAAACGATCATATCTGGAGTTCCAGGAGTCCGATTGAGGCGTTCTAATAATCGACGGAAAGCTAAGAGAAAGAGCTACAATTCTTATGTTGGAGTCGAAGTCAGAATCGGACTATAGCAGGGCCAGAAAATTCGTTGAAGTTGCAGCACTAGTTTTAGTTAAGTTTCGGGTCAATTGGTTTTGGGCCTGGGTCGTATGTTTGACCCAGTTGGATTGTAAAACGGGTTGTGGTATTTTCCCTTAGGGTAGCAGCCGCGTGACTATTCACGTTTACTTTTCACGAAGGAATTCGGAAAGCTTCGTACGTTTGTAATGGAGAACTAATTACAAGGCAAAATCTGCTGATTACGGGTTCCATCATACTTTGAGGTTATAATAATTTTAATCAAGTTTCTATTCCATTCAATTATATTATGCGATTATTGTTTGCTTAATTCAATTTTCATAGAGTATATTGATTTAATTCGATTGTTGTATGATCCTTAACTATAATCACGTTCGCGTTTGCTTAATTCGTTATCGTGTTTGATTAATTCGCGTTTGCTTAATCCGCGAGAGCTTAAATCCGTTTGCTTAATTCGGATCATAGGAACTTACAACATATAAAATTTGTTGCACTTGTCAGTGAGTTTTGTAGTCGAATAGGAATGGATTAGGAGATTGAAATTATGATAATCAATGATAAGTCGGAACCAAAATCAATAGATTAGCCGTTTTAGCTTATTTGATAATCAATTATTTACTTTGTTTTTCATAATAGAATCCTAAACTAAAATAAACCCCCCCTAAATCAATTTACCGTCGGTTAGTAATAACTAAGAATCCTTGTGAGACGATATCCGAGTTGTCGTTACCGTTACTACAATTTTTACAAAATACTCGTTTTTGATCCGTGCACGACAACGGATCAAATTGGCGCCGTTGCCGGGGATTCTTGTTATTATTAATCGTTTTTAGAGTCATAGGTTTAGTGTTCTCGCGTTTAGGCCTTAGTTTCCTCACGGTTTTGGCCAATCCGCGTTTAGAGTCGAAAAATTCAGTTTTTGAAAAAACTGTGTTCGATTCTAAAAAGTTTTTGTCTACTGGAAGTAGAAAAATCGTAGGAGTAATACTCCCTTACTCTAGAAGAGTAAGGGAATTCGAGCCAAAATTGTCAAATTCATCGTTTTTCTATTTTTAATGAAGTTTTTACTGTTTTCATAGAGTCGAAAAAACCCAAAAAAAATCTCAAAATTCTTATTTCATCTAATTAGATTAAATTTTATGTTTTTATATTTTTCTGAACTTATTTTAATCGTGTTTCTTCATTCTATTTGTTTATGGCTGTTATAGGACATTGTTGGCAGTTTCGCATTTGTTGCTGCATTACTTAATTGATTTTTATTCTGAACTTGATTTTGATAACATGGTTGATCAAAGAACACTAAGGCAGCTAGCTGCGCTTGATGTTAATTATAATGATTTATATATTGAATATGTTGATGTTGTTGTTCCCTTTGAATTGAAATCTGGTTTAATACACTTGTTGCCAAGGTTTAGTGGTCTTGCAGGTGAGGATCCACTTAAGCATCTAAAGGAATTCCAGATTGTTTGTTCTACATTATTGAGACCTAAAGGAATAACAGAAGACCATATCAAGCTGAGAGTCTTCCCGTTCTCACTTCAAGGTGCTGCAATAGATTGGTTATACTACCTTGAGCTAAACTCTGTTACAAGCTGGAATGATCTCAAAAAAGTGTTCTTAGAAAGATTCTTCCCTCCCCAAGTTACCACTTTTGCATCTTCCGGACCTTCACTAGAGGATCTTGTCAAGCAAATGGCTATGAATAATCTCCAGTATCAACAACAAATAGATTCTACTCTTCAGACTTTGCAAACACAGATTGGACAACTTTCCACTTTGATGAATGCCATGAAGCAAGCTCAAGGATCAAAACAACAACCCTTGGAAGAGCATTCTATTTTTCAAATTGATTCGCTTTCTGAAAACGTTGATGATACTCGTAATGATTTGCTTTTATATGATTTTCCATCGCTGTCTGATTTTGATGATGTTTACTCATGTTCTGATTGTACTGACACTAACGTTTGTGTTGTATGTGCTGAGATTGATGCTGCCTTGCAGGGTAACATATTTACTACAGGTGAAGTTCTTATCGATGAAGCTGTTCATGCAGCTGATACTCTTGACATCCCGACAACCTCAAGCACTCCTTCCATTGAGCAGCCACCTTCCCTCGAGCTGAAGCAACTTCCTGAAAATTTGAAATACGCTTATTTAGAGAGTAATGAAAAACTCCCAATTATAATTTCTTCTAACCTTGATTTTGATCAAGAAAATAAGCTATTGCAGGTTTTGAAGAAGCATAAGAAGGTGATTAGGTGGACTTTGACTGAAATTTCTCATATTAGCCCATCTATGATTTTGCATAGGGTCTCAAGTGAAGGGGAAGATGAAACAAAAGTAGTGGGGCAACCCCTCATTCTTTTGATCTCTTATGTTATGGAAAAGAAGATCACGTGCCCATTCAACACTTTTATTTATCGAAGATTCTTCTTTGATCCTGGAATAAAAGGCGAAGGCACTAATAAAAATTGCAAGTTCAATGGACATTACCCAAAGCTACTCCATGAGAGCCCCACTTTGGAAGAAGAGAATGTAGAAGATATCTCTTTAGGAAAGACTGCTTATGTGATCACTTATCCTCCTTGACTACTCCGGTGTGTTCTTTCCTTTCTCTCACTCTTATTTTATATTTATGTTCTTTCATTGAGGACAATGCTTATTTTAAGTGTGGGGGAAGGAATCATTTATTTTTTGAATTTCTTTTGTTCTTTGTTTTGTTTTCAGTTTAAAAAATAAAAAAATAAATATGCATCGTTTTGAAAGTTTTAGGCTACAGACTGATTTGAGTCGAGTTTGTGGAGACTTGGGAAAAATTCACAAGATCGGTATTGTTCTAACACCGTAAGTCTCTTGCATATGGAAATTGATTTGAATTTGTTATTATGTTTTAGCCTTAAATTCTCATTCTTTGACAGCTCTTGAGTAGTTTATTTTAGCAGTCGGCACCATCTCTCACACACTTTACGCAGGAAAGCCGATGAATATAAGTGAATGTTCCAAAAAAGAAAAAAAGATAAAGAAAAAGGTAATGCACCTTCTAAGTTTGGTGACCCTCACCCGGTCACTTAACCCAACGGTTGTGGAACCTTCAAAAAAAATTTCAAAACTCTTTGTAGTTGGTTCAGCGGTTTCTGGTGCTGAATTTGGTAGGGAGGATTACGGTCCGATCCCCCGCAACTACATCTGAGTAAGCAAGGGGTTATGCCACGTAAGTACCGGAACCCCGTGCAAAAAAAAAGGATCAGAGTCACTAACCGGTCGTCTTGCTATAAGTGTGTGGAGATAACGGGCTTAATGTGATTGCGCCTGAATGAAAAAGAGCAAAAAGGATGAGTAAGTTAGGCTATTGTATATTAATATGATTTGAATTGGTTTGTGTATTTAGGAGGCTTATGTCTGCATATCTGTGGTTAGTGTTCTTACGATGTCTTTAGTGTGCAAGATTAGTACCTGTCGATGCAAACTTACCCGAAGAAGATTTGTAGCCTAGGATGAGTAACTGTTGATGTATTTGTGCTTTCTTTGTTTTGTTTTTCATTTTGCTCGGAGTGCAAAAGTTCAAGTGTGGGGGAATTTGATCAATGCATTTTGATGCACGTTCTTCCATGTTTGTACTCAAGCATTTCTTCGGTTTGTTTTATTTATTTTTATGTTTTAATATGTTTTTATATTTTATTTTATTTTTGCACTTAATTGTTTTTCGTATTAATTTTTCAGCATTAGCAGTCTGCACGGAAACGATCATATCTGGAGTTCCAGGAGTCCGATTGAGGCGTTCTAATAATCGACGGAAAGCTAAGAGAAAGAGCTACAATTCTTATGTTGGAGTCGAAGTCAGAATCGGACTATAGCAGGGCCAGAAAATTCGTTGAAGTTGCAGCACTAGTTTTAGTTAAGTTTCGGGTCAATTGGTTTTGGGCCTGGGTCGTATGTTTGACCCAGTTGGATTGTAAAACGGGTTGTGGTATTTTTCCTTAGGGTAGCAGCCGCGTGAATATTCACGTTTACTTTTCACGAAGGAATTCGGAAAGCTTCGTACGTTTGTAATGGAGAACTAATTACAAGGAAAAATCTGCTGATTACGGGTTCCATCATACTTTGAGGTTATAATAATTTTAATCAAGTTTCTATTCCATTCAATTATATTATGCGATTATTGTTTGCTTAATTCAATTTTCATAGAGTATATTGATTTAATTCGATTGTTGTATGATCCTTAACTATAATCACGTTCGCGTTTGCTTAATTCGTTATCGTGTTTGATTAATTCGCGTTTGCTTAATCCGCGAGAGCTTAAATCCGTTTGCTTAATTCGGATCATAGGAACTTACAACATATAAAATTTGTTGCACTTGTCAGTGAGTTTTGTAGTCGAATAGGAATGGATTAGGAGATTGAAATTATGATAATCAATAAGTCGGAACCAAAATCAGTAGATTAGCCGTTTTAGCTTATTTGATAATCAATTATTTACTTTGTTTTTCATAATAGAATCCTAAACTAAAATAAACCCCCCCTAAATCAATTTACCGTCGGTTAGTAATAACTAAGAATCCTTGTGAGACGATATCCGAGTTGTCGTTACCGTTACTACAATTTTTACAAAATACTCGTTTTTGATCCGTGCGCGACAACGGATCACAAGCCTTTAAACCTAAGGCTATTGTTTGATTTGTTTGTGTTTGCCACATGTTTGACATCATAACATCATAAGCATCATAAGCATATCATTTTCTCACTAATCATTTCAAGGATCGAAGAGTTTACCTTTGTTCTGTTATTGCAGGTAATGGCTCCCGCCACCAGAGATTACATCCGAATCAACATCTCAACAGTGCCATCTGAACTAAAGGACTTAATATCAGAGTTTCCCAGGAATGCTCAATTCACCGAAAAGCATGGTCACCTACTCCATTTGGTTACCTCAATATTTGAAGAAGACATGATACGGGTCCTGTTCCAGTTCTTTGATCCCGAACATCATTGCTTTACCTTTCCTGATTACCAGTTAGTACCCACCTTGGAAGAGTTTTCTGAACTAATTGGATTACCTGTTCGAGATCAATTACCTTTCACTGGTTTAGAAAGGATTCCAAAACCTGAAATCATTGTTGCTGCCTTACATTTGCGAAAGTCAGAAATCGAGTCCAATTGGGAAACAAAGAGTGGAATCCAGTGTTTGCTTGTTAAGTTCTTAATGGAAAAGGCTCGATTACTACTAAAAAACAAAAGTTACCCAGCTTTTGAGGAGGTTGTGGCTCTTTTGATCTATGGGTTGGTTTTATTCCCTAATCCCGACCAGTTCATAAGTGTGCACATTATCAACCTTTTCATAACCCGTAACCCGGTACCAACCTTGCTGGGAGACATTCTACATTCTCTACACACTCGTACCATGAAGAAACGAGGAACTCTTATGTGTTGTATACCACTACTGGCTAGATGGTTTACATTTCATCTTCCCCGATCAGTGTTGAGGAATGAACAAAGAAGCAATGGTCTCGCAGGATTATGTCTCTGTCTCATTCAGATATCTGGTGGAACAACTTCTTTCAGAGAGACATTACTATCATTGACCATTGTGGAGAGTACCCTAATGTGCCACTCCTTGGCATCAAGGGAGGCATCACTTACAATCCCTCTTTAGCTTTACGCCAATTCGGATATGCACGGAGAAACGGTCCTCATGACATGATTATCCGTGGCATTGTGTTTGATTACGAGGATGATTCCCATAGACATCGACGAAGGTTCATACATGCGTGGGGCAGTGTCTATAGAGTGGAAAGCAAAACTTTGGGGCAATGGAATTCTATTCCTATGGAACCTTACCTCAGATGGGTGCGTACTCATGCTCAGAAGTTCATCATGCCATATCCCGCTATTCTACCTGTGACTATCGAGCCAGAAGTCGAAGGAGACGAACCTCAAGTTATTCTACATCCGGATATGCCAACTGACCTGGAAGAGTTGCAGAAATCTTGGGCTCAACTAAAAGAGGAAAGAGACACCTTCAAAGCACACTGTCAAGACTATGGGAGGAGATTATTGGAGCTCACCGGACAACTCCAAGAAGAACAGCAGATCAACACATTCCTGGGTGCGAAGACAAAGCGTCCATGGGAGACCTGAGGGATCCTTCATTTTATTTATTTCTGTTTTGTAAGCCCGGATGAGGCAAAAGAAAAAGAAAAAAAAAAGAAATAAATTGTTTAACTAATAAATGTTTGTTTCTCCTTTGTTTTAACAAATCTAAATTCTAAGATCTTTGAAAACATTGCATATGCATTTCATTCATAAACATTGCATAACAGGTTCACATGACGGATTTCTCATCTCCTCGCTGTTTATTTCAGTTAGAAGAGATGGAATCTGAAAAAAGCATCAAGAATCTCGAAGCACAGAACGCCCAAGTTCAGGTAGCAATTCTGGAACTAGCAAAGGAGCAACAAGAACTGAAGGCCCTGATGATCAAGAAGAAAAAGAAGCCCAAAGGATGTGTAGGCTTGAGTCACCTGAAAAGGAAGATCAAAATCCCAGTCAAAAAGTCCAAAAAGCCACCGATCCCTGAAATAGTCGGTGATGGTGAACAAGGAGATAATCACAGTAACCAGGGTTCTGCCAAACCCTCCCTCTCTTCTAATGAAGAAGATTATCATTCTGGAGACGAACAGGATGATGACAAATACCAGCAGTTGGAAGAACGCATGAAAGCTATGGAGATACAAAAAATACCTGGTTTAGATTTCGATGATCTGGGACTCGTCTCAGATGTTGTTATCCCTCCAAAGTTCAAAGTTCCTGTCTTTGCAAAGTATGATGAAGTTTCTTGTCCAAAACTACATCTGAGGTCCTATGTAAGGAAGATACAACCTCATACAGCAGATAACAAATTGTGGATTCACTTCTTCCAAGAAAGTCTGTCGGGTACACAACTCGAGTGGTACTACCAACTGGAAAGTACAAAAGTTCATACCTGGGAAGAGTTAGCTGCTGCTTTTTACAAACAGTATCAATACAATGCTGACCTTGCACCAACCTGTACTCAACTAAGGGGCATGTCCATGGCACCAAAAGAAAGTTTCAAAGGATATGCACAAAAGTGGAGAGATCTGGATGGAAGGGTTCAACCACCCTTATCTGATCGCGAGCCGGTCGACATGTTCATGGGCACTTTAACTGGCCCTTTCTATAGTCATTTGCTGGGAAGCTCATCATCAGGTTTCACTGACCTGATATTGACTGGAGAACGTGTCGAAAGCGGCATTCAAAGTGGAAAAATTCAAATAGGCTCTTCCTCTGGTACTACAAAAAGGCCCATCAGTGGGAGGAATGAGGTCAATACAATGCAAAGTCAAAAAGGTCGCAAGAATGAGCATCACCAATCTGTAGGGGCAGTTCTGATCTCCGCATCTGCACCTCAAAAAGATCAACCGCCAAAATATACGCGTCGACCAGATGCGCCAAGAAGAAATTTCACCAGAATCAATATGCCAATCTCTCAAGCATTGCAGCATTTGTTAAAAGCAAATCTGATCACATTGAAAGACCCTCCAAAGAATGTCAACACCTCCTCTCCGAGTTATCGCCCCGATGCAACATGTGCGTATCACTCCAACTGTCCAGGACATGACGCAGATCACTGTTGGGCCCTGAAAAATAAAATACAAGACATGATAGATGTTGGGGAAATTGAGTTCGATCCTCCAGAGACTCCAAATGTCATCACTGCACCTATGCCGAAGCACGACAAGACCGTCAATGCTATCATAGACACTGTTTACATCTATGATGTGACAGAATTGTCAACTCCGCTCCTTGAGGTCAAAAGAAAGCTAATCCAAGCTGGTTACTTTCCAGGTTGTGACCCTGATTGCTTTTATTGCACACACCTACCCAACGGTTGTGAAAATCTGAGAATGGGAATTCAAAAGTGGATGGATCGCCGTATCATTATGTTTGAGAGGCTCCCTTCCATGGATTATTTATGCGAAGTCTTTGCAAACGGGATGAGAATAGAGGATGTCTCAGTGGTTTCCAGCATACCATTGAAAATCCCTACCAAAGCTCCTTTCAAAATTTCTGCTACACCCAAAGTGGCATCGGTAATCATTACCAGTCCAACTCCATTTCCATACTCCTCAGACAAAGCTGTCCCGTGGAGTTATGACACTAATGTTTATGTCCATGGAGTTAAACAGGATACCTTGACCGAAGAGGCCATGAATTTTACTACTCCAACTGTTGATAATATTGTGGGTACCAGTAAGATTACGAGAAGTGGAAGGATCTTTTCACCAGAAATTTCTCCAAATGTGGCTACTAATCCAGTCCAGGTCCCAGTTCCTAATCAAGATATCAACGCTCGAGGCAAAGAGCCACAAGTTGAACCAGTTCAAATACCGGTGGAAGTCACTGTTGAGGATCCATCAAAGCAAGAAATGGAGGAAATATTGAAAATCATCTGCAAAAGTGATTACAATATTGTCGAACAACTGGGGCACACTGCTTCAAAAATCTCAATGTTGTCTCTGCTAAAGTATTCAGAAGCTCATGCCAAAGCCCTGATGAAGTTCCTGAAAGCTGCACATGTACCACAAGATATTTCAATCGATCAATTTGAAAATTGTGTTGCCAGTCTAACAGTAAATAATGGCCTCAGTTTCTCTGATGTTGATCTAACCCCTGCTGGAAAGAATCACAATAAAGCCCTACACATCTCCATTGAATGTAATGGCACCACTCTATCTCATGTGCTGGTAGATAACGGTTCATCTTTGAACGTGTTACCAAAAACAGTACTGGAAAAGCTTGACTTCGAAGGAATTGTGTTACAACCAAGCGATGTTGTGGTAAGAGCCTTCGACGGGTCAACAAGAACAGTGTACGGAAAGGTGAATCTCCCAATCAGAGTGGGCTCTCAGATCTTTGATTCTACCTTTTACGTAATGGAAATTCACCCAGCATATTCCTGCTTACTAGGACGCCCTTGGATACATGGGGCAAATGCTGTAACTTCTACCCTACATCAGAAGTTAAAATATCCAGTAAAAGGAAAGATTGTCACAGTTTATGGCGAAGAGGAATATGTGGTTAGTCACCTGAGTAACTCCAAGTATGTTGAGTTGGATGACGAATTCATCGAAACTCCCTGCCAATCTTTTGAGGTGGTCTCTCCAGATGTCTCTACTACCAAGCATATTTCTGCTACTCCAACTCCAACTATGGCTTCTCTCAAAGATGCCAAAGCTGTGATCGAAAAAGGTGGTTGCACAGTATGGGGACAGCTCCTTGATGTACCTTACAAGTCCGATAAGCTAGGCCTGGGCTATGCTAATGGAAATCAAAAGAACGATCAAAGTCCTTGTTCTGGAGGATTAATGTCACACTTCATCAGCCAAGGAGTAAATGCTATTGAAGACGATGGAGTGTTCTTGAACCATATCATTCAGCCATATCCAGATGAAGTTCCACCCCTTCCCATGGGAGTGTGGGATACTTTGGGAGAACCAAGCGGCGGGTATAATTTTCAGTATACCGCACCTCAGAGTTCTTTTATTGCTATGGAAGACATTACCCCAAATGGATGGGGTGATCAATTTGAAAATGGCAAAAGTTTCACAAGTCCCATCACTGAGAAATATCAAAATCCACCTAAAGAAGTTTGGGATACGCTAGGAGAACCAAGTGGCAAATATGACTTTATGGTGAAATATTCCGCTCCTCCGAGCTCACAAGTCGCCATTGAAGACATTGTCCCAACTGGATGGGATGAACATTGCGAAGACAATTTCACTCTTGAAGAAGCCAGGGAAACACCAAATAACGAGGGTTATTTTCTGTCAGAATACACCCCTCACCAGAATGCACAAGTCTCTATCCAAAACATCATCCCGACTGGATGGGACGGCCTTATCGAGCATCTCGCTCAGCCAACAGAGATACCTCAGCCTGGGCTCTCGTATCCAGCAGAGTATATCACTTATCCTGAAAGATCACCAGCTCATTTCCCCACCAATGAAATCAATGTTGTGGAAGATTAAGAAGACAACTGCAACTGGAACAGCTGGATACTCCCTGCTCAGAACAATGGATTGAACAATTGGGAAGCTGAGGATGTGACCTCCTTTGATCAGTGTAGCGGGGAAATTCTGATATGGAAGCCATGGGATTGACTCGAATCAATATTTCGTTTGAAATCGCCACCGCGCTTTATTTTTTCAAAGGAAAAGGGAAAAGAACGTAAAACCCAAAGTTTTGTTTTTAAAACAAAAAGAGAACTCAGGTTCGGGTGTTGATTATACAAGGGGAAGGTTTTAAGCACCCCTTATATCTGTGGTATTCCACAGGAACCTTTTTGAAAATCTGTGTTTATTAAAAGAAATTGTGTGCGAAAAGAAAAGGTTTGTTTTGATTTTAAAATAAGCTCGGCAAAGCGTTAAGCTTTGTGCCTACATACCTCCTCGGTGCAATGGAGAAGTCAGAGCTAATGTAGTTCCGCTTTAGGGAAAACATTTTTTAAAACGAATAAACACTTTATCGTCGTTGGAGAGAAATACTCAGCCATTGATCTTGAGCATGAGAACAAACGAGTTCTTTGCATCGCAAATGAAAGAAGGGCTCCAACTCGGATAAAATCGACGAGTATGCCACTAGCTCTCTCACGCGGAAAAGATCTCATTATATCAATCAATTTCAAAATCGTGGGGTGTAACCACTCGTTTCGACAATTAACGGTGTCTAAACTTTTTGAAGAAAAGGCCATTGAAGGCAAAAGATATTTTAAAAGAAAAGGTTTTAAAAAGATTGCAAACATAAGAAGGTTTTTGAAAAAGGGAGAAGATTTTGAAAATTTAAGAATGGGAGGAGATGAAGAGGCTATCCTATTGCGTAAAATAAAAGCTAAGGAAAAGAACGGTCTAACCGAAATAAGAAGCCAACACTTGACATTGTGAGTCAAGGTAGATTTCCCATCCTTTGGACTTATCAATACCAAACCGAAATATTACCACTTGGGGATCCAGGGAGACTTATTATCTTAGCACCACTTTGCATTAAGCACATTAAAATTCTGACGAAAATCGGGCAGAGTAACGGCTGTTTTCGGGTAAAATCCTTATATCAGTGCCTTGGAATTAACCATCAAGGGCTTTCAAGGAAATACCTGCACACATAAACAGACAACAATCCAATGCCAGACAGACAGAATAACAGCAGAGTAACAATAGAATAAGGGTCCAGAGGCACCAAGTCCATAAGTCCGAATCTCCAAAATGCTAGGGATATTAACCAATAGTCCAAAAGAGAGCCTTAGGTGTTTTTTAGATTTTTGTTATTTATTAGTGTTTTAGCATAAAAGTAAAGTATGGTCCAAGTGGACAAAAAGAAAATGGCGGAAACATAAACATATGTCCAAATGGACAAAGAAAAAATAGCGGAATGTAAATATGATGAAATGATAAAATAAAGCGATAAAGTGAGAAATATAAAGAGCGGTATAATAAAGTGCGAAAATTAAAGTCAATTGTTAGATGTTAAAGATAACCATCTTGAAACTTGTCAAATATGTTAACAAAGTTAGTAATGAAGATCGATGGTGAGTGAAGGATGTACTCGGATTTAAATTCAATGGAAACTTATCAGAAGCTTGATAGAATCATAGCGACTACACGATAAATTTCCATAAGTCTTAAATCAACCGCATACAATTCTCTTCCATATTTGATCTTTTTGATTCAGGACACGAAATATTGCGCTATGTTAAGCAGATCGCCAAGTGATTTATGTAGAAATCACCCTACAACGAGGCCGGTCAAAACTTTGTGTGCTAATGCATGCGAGAGGAATGATATGTAGATCATTCTCCGAAAGCAATACCGCACGAAAAGAAAAATGGTGAGTGATCTAGTCTTTACTAAGAATCCATAAGAATTCTCAAAGTATTAAGACTTTCATCGATCAAAATAAAGAGAAACCAAAGATGGAACCACATTAAAAGCTCCTTTCATCCATAATTTCAATCACATAATTTTGCGGATTTGGATTCTCATCCTATCGACGCCCTAAGTCCATTGAAATTAGAGAGAAATTAGGCCTCTAATTTGTGATTCAAAGAAAATATCAAAAGAATGGAGTAGAAGAAGAGTTAGAACCAAAAACAAGTCAAAAATAGCAAAAACAAGCATTCTGCCTCACTGGAAATCGATTTACCTCTGTAGGAAATCGATTTCCTGCCTGCAGAATTCAGATCTGGCGCAAAAAACAGAGTGGAAATCGATTTCCCTCTGTAGGAAATCAATTTCCTGCGCACAGTTTTCAAAAAAACAGCATTATGAACTTTGAAACTTGATTTAGGCAAACATACAAACACCTTATGATCACATATCCATTGGAGCACGAATTTTCCATCAAATCACCATCAAATAGGACCAATATTGCATCAAAGATGCATTGAACACAAACAACAAAGAATCACATTATGGTAGATGGAAAAGGAGGATGAAAATTACCAATTCTTGAACAAAACTTAGATCCACTTCAATAATCACCAACACAAATCTTGATCTCTCAACAATTGAAGAAAAAAAGAGTGAAATGGATGGTGGTTTAGCTCAAAGTTTATGAGGTTCAAGGTGTGACTCACAAACTTTATGAAAGAATAAAGAGCTTTGGTGAATTTGGTAGGGATGAGGAGAGAAATTGCAAGGGGTTTTTTGGCTCTCAAAGCTTGAGAAATGAGAGAGTAGAGGTCTCTATTTATAGAATTGGAGCAAGAGTAGTGGCAAATTGGTCTTTTTGTGTTTGGTAATTAATTTGTGGTTAATTGGTAATTAAAGTGGGATTTAAATGGTAAAATGATGTTTAAGTGGGTTTAATGAAGGAGTTAATTTTGATGAGGTGGAAAATTGGTAAAATGATCAAATAAAAAGGTGCCAAAATGATGTCAAGCTTCCCTCCTTATATTTTTTGAATTTTGCGCACAGGAAATCGATTTCCCACAGGGGTAAATCGATTTCCACCTTCAAATTTTCAAAAATTGTTTTCTTGCACTGTTTTGACTTTTGCCCGATCTTTCACCTGTAAAATATAAACAAAAGAGACAAAACACATATTTTTTTGATTTTTGGTTAGCACTAAACAAATAAAAATCTAAAAGTGCTTGATGATTCCCCTCAGAGATAATCACAGTATCAAAGACAAAGCCTCACAATGGTGCTTTTGATTGATGATTGAATGCAATTGATGTATGATCTTAGGGTCAAAAATTGGGGTATGACAGATGCCCCTATTTAAGTTTCTTTGATCCGGAAACACGATGATTGAAAATCTTCGTTTTGAGGAGATTGAAGAGACTTAAATATATAAAACACGCAATTTTTGAACCTAAGATGCAACGCAATTTTTAATGAATGTATATGATGATGAAACAACACTGGGGAGAAAAAGAACTCCACTGGGGAAAGCACATGTCTTGTGGGAAGAACTCCAATGGGAAAACAAGACTTTGTTGGAGAAACGAAACTTTGCTGGGAAAAGAAACTTCACTGGGGAAAACATTTCGCACCAGAGAGGTTAAAGCATCACCTTTCACTAGGGTGAGAAAAGGGGTATCCTCTTTCACTGGGGATGAGAAAATATGCATCCTCTTTCACTGGGGAATCATAAGATATGCATCCTCTTTCATTGGGGATGAGAAATATGCATCCTCTTTCACTGGGGATGAGAAAGTATATCACCTTTCACTAGAGAATCAGAATACCCATTTTTCATTAACAGAGAACACACCATCGTTCCACTGATGATAAAAATGCATCGACGTACCACTGATGATGAAGATATAATAATATACACCCACGTTCCACTGAAGGTGAACTACCAACGTTCCAGTGGAGGTAGAAAAGAGATATATCGCCGTGCCATTGACGATAAAATATACCATCGTTCTACTGATGATAAAAAATGCATCGACGTACCACTGACGATGAAGATAAAATAACATACACCAACGTTCCACTGAAGGTGAACTACCAACGTTCCACTGGAGGTAGAAAAGAGATATATCGCCGTGCCATTAACGATAAGACAAGATAACAAGATACACCATCGTTCCACTGAAGGTGAGCTACCAACGTTCTACTGGAGGTAGAAAAGAGATATATCGTCGTGCCATTGACGATAACACATACCAACGTTCCACTGAAGGTATGAAGAAATATACATCGACGTACCACTGACGATGAAACAAGATAACAAGATACACCATCGTTCCACTGAAGGTGAGCTACCAACGTTCCACTGGAGGTAGAAAAGAGATATATCGCCGTGCCATTGACGATAACACATACCAACGTTCCACTGAAGGTATGAAGAAATATACATCGACGTACCACTGACGATGAAACAATATACAAGATACACCAACGTTCCACTGAAGGTGAGCTACCAACGTTCCACTGGAGTTAGACAAGAGAAATACATCGACGTACCACTGACGATAAAATATACCATCGTTCCACTGATGATATGAAGAAATGCCCCTTTGTACCAATGACGGTGAAGAGCAATCAATAATTTTTTTTAAATGATTTGAGGATGCAAACACAAATGCATAATCTCAATATTCATCGTCCAGCAGCCAAAATTCAATCCATGACCAAATGGAAAGAAACTGCCCAAAAGACTGGACCAAGTGAGGGAGAAACTCACTGGTCTTCTGTTTGTAGACGTCTGAACAGAACAACTGAAACATATTATCCACAGAGAAACAAATTCAGTGGGGATTTTCAAGGAAAGTGAGCTTTTTCTGCTTAAGACACTCTAAATGAAAGAGCGATCTATTTGACAGTAAACTTCATGATAGCAAATGTAAATGTATGACTGTTTTTGATGCATGTTAATGATGCATATGCTGCCAAAACTTAGCACAAGAAATGAACTCAAGAGATGGAGTACGAAAATAGCATAATCAAGCGTGTCTCAAGTTGAACACCAGAGCAAAAACTGCTATAACAATCTTTTGATGGCATCAGAATAAATGCTACCCAACACTGAGGGATCATTGGAGTTGAGAGAACAAAAATAAACTGAGTTCTACATCATATTCGAACCAGGCTAAAAGTACATTAAGTGGAATATATTCTTCTTCTTCTGCATATGAATATATCAACATATCCATTCCTTGTAATGCACTCATGAATCAAAACAAAACTTCTTTTATATTTTTCAAAAAAGATTTTGTTGAAATCAATTTTCTTTTTGTTTTAAAAAGTATTATCGACAATAAATGACATTTTGAGAGATATGAAAGAAATAAGATTGCCAATAAAGGGTAAAGGCTCAAACTTTTTTAATAGAATGGTAGCCTGCAAAAGGCAAGACCCCATGGATTATTACAAAGTTTGGAAAGTGGTAATTTTGTGGAAAAGGTACATTGAAATGTAATGACCCTATCCTCTCTCTCAACTTGGAATTCCTGAGCAAAGGCTTCCGTTGAAATGTGTTGAACTTCTCATGATATACAGATGACTGCTGATGATCAAGTCTTGTCTGATGTAGTTACTTGCCATGAATCCCTAACTTTTTCCTGGACCGCCCTTTCGGGTTTTCAGTCCACCGGGTATTTTATTCTGTTTATGTCTCTAATTTTTGCCTGGACCGCCCTTTCGGGTTTTCAATCCACCGAGACGCTCTTTTTTGCCTAAGCTGCCCTTTCGAGTTTTCAACTTAGCGAGCTGTTCTTTTATTATTTTAGGCGAAGTATTTCTTGACTATATCAGCATTTATGGGACGTGGGAGCTCTTCTCCATCCATAGTTGCAAGAATTAATGCACCGCCAGAGAAGGCTTTCTTAACAACATATGGTCCTTCAAAATTAGGAGTCCACTTGCCCCTTGAATCAGAGGTGAAAGACATGATCCTTTTGAGCACGAGGTCGCCTTCTCTGAATACACGAGGTCGAACCTTCTTATCAAATGCTTTCTTCATTCTTTTCTGGTACAACTGACCATGGCATAAAGCCGTCATTCTCTTTTCTTCTATCAATTTCAATTGATCAAACCTGCTCTGACACCACTCAGCCTCAGATAACTTGGTTTCCATTAAAACTCTCAACGATGGAATCTCAACCTCAATGGGGAGCACTGCTTCCATACCGTAAACCAAAGAAAAGGGGGTTACCCCGGTTGAAGTACGAACAGATGTACGGTACCCATGCAAAGCAAATGGGAGCATCTCATGCCAGTCCTTGTACGTAACAACCATCTTTTGCACAATCTTCTTAATATTCTTATTTGCTGCTTCAACAGCTCCATTCATCTTTGGCCTATAAGGCGAAGAATTGTGATGTTCAATTTTGAAACTTTCACACAATTCTCTCATCATGCTGTTATTCAGATTCGAGTCATTATCAGTAATGATCTTGCTCGGTACACCATATCTACAGATGATATTATTCTTGATAAATCTGACCACAACTTGCTTTGTCACATTAGCATATGAAGCAGCTTCTACCCACTTGGTAAAGTAATCGATTGCTACCAGGATGAATCGATGTTCGTTCGAAGCCTTGGGTTCAATCATGCCAATCATATCAATACCCCACATAGAGAAAGGCCATGGAGAAGAAATAACATTGAGAAGTGTCGGAGGCACATGAATCTTGTCAGCATACATCTGACACTTGTGACACTTCTTTACAAACTTGTAACAATCAGATTCCATTGTCAGACAATAGTAACCTGCTCTAAGCATCTTTTTAGCCATCGAATGTCCATTGGCATGAGTACCAAAAGAACCTTCATGGATTTCATGCATCAACATGTCTGCTTCGTGTCTATCCACGCATCTGAGCAAAACCATGTCATAATTCCTTTTATACAAAACATCAGCATTGATGAAGAAACTGCCAGCCAATCTCCTCAAAGTTTTCTTGTCCTTATTTGATGCCCCAAGTGGGTACTCTTGAGTCTGAAGGAAGTGCTTAATATCGAAATACCAAGGCTTTTCATTTGTTGATTCCTCAACTGCAAATACATGAGCAGGTCTATCAAGACGCCTGATTGAAATCTGAGGTTCCTCATTATGGAAGTTCACTTTGTACATTGAGGACAATGTGGCTAATGCATCAGCCATCTGATTCTCATCTCGAGGGATGTGGTGGAATTCAACTTTGTTAAAGAACGTCAACAGCCTTCTGGCGTAATCTTTGTAAGGGATCAAGCCAGGATGACGAGTTTCCCATTCTCCTTTAATCTGATTAATCACAAGCGCAGAATCTCCATAAACATCAAGAATCTTAATTCTCAGATTAATGGCCTCTTCAAGCCCTATGATGCAAGCTTCATACTCAGCAATATTATTTGTGCAATCAAAACATATCCTTGCAGTGAAAGGTACATGTGACCCATGTGGAGTGACAATAATGGCGCCAATTCCATGGCCATGAATGTTAGAAGCTCCATCAAAAATTAAACCCCACTTGGATTCAGGATCTGGTCCTTCTTCTGGCAATGGTTCATCCCAATCTTGAGATCTCAAATACATTATATCTTCATCTGGGAAGTCCATTCTGATAGATTGATGATCATCAATTGGTTGGTGAGCGAGGTACTCTGCCAACACACTTCCTTTCACAGCTTTCTGAGCTCGATATTTAATATCATATTCTGATAACAACATTTGCCAGCGAGCGATCCTTCCAGTTAATGCAGGTTTTTCAAATACATACTTAATTGGATCCATTTTGGAAATCAATAGAGTGGTGTGGTTCAACATATACTGTCTTAGTCGGCGAGCAGCCCACACCAAAGCACAGCAAGTTTTCTCAAGCAGCGAGTATCTTGTTTCGCACTCGGTAAACTTTTTGCTAAGGTAGTATATTGCATACTCTTTTCGACCAGACTCGTCATGCTGACCCAACACACATCCCATTGAATTTTCAAGCACTGTGAGGTACATAATCAAAGGCCTTCCCTCAGCTGGGGGGAGCAAAATGGGAGGTTCAAGCAGATATTCTTTGATGTTGTCAAAAGCTTTCTGACAATCTTCATTCCACACACATCCCTGATTTTTCTTTAACAACTTGAAGATGGGCTCACAGGTAGCAGTCATATTGGAAATGAACCTGGAGATGTAATTCAAACGTCCGAGGAAACCTCTCACTTGTTTCTCAGTCTTTGGTGCTGGCATTTCCTGAATTGCTTTGACTTTATCAGGATCTACTTCAATTCCTCTCTGACTGACAATGAAACCCAATAATTTTCCGGAACGGACACCAAAAGTGCATTTGTTTGGATTTAAGCGGAGACGATACTTTCTCAAACGCTGAAACAATTTTAACAGATCCTCCATGTGCCCTTCCTCTGACTGGGACTTGGCAATCATGTCATCAACATAAACCTCAATTTCTTTGTGCATCATATCATGGAAAAGAGTGGTCATGGCCCTTTGATATGTCGTGCCAGCATTCTTCAACCCAAAAGGCATCACTTTGTAACCGAATGTCCCCCATGGCGTAATAAAGGTTGTCTTTTCCATGTCTTCAGGTGCCATCTTAATCTGATTGTATCCTGAAAAACCATCCATGAAGGAGAAAACTTCAAACTTCGCCGTACTATCTTCCAACATATCAATGTGAGGTAGAGGAAAATCATCTTTCGGACTGGCTTTATTCAAATCTCTATAATCAACACACATACGAACTTTTCCGTCTTTCTTCGGAACTGGCACTATATTGGCAATCCATTGAGGATATACAGAAGTGACAAGGAAACCCGCGTCTATCTGCTTCAAGACCTCATTCTTAATCTTTTCCGCCATATCAGGATGACTTCTTCTCAGCTTTTGCTTGACAGGAGGACATTCTGGTTTCAACGGCAAACGATGCTCTACAATATATGTGTCCAGCCCAGGCATATCTTGGTAGGACCACGCAAAAATGTCAACATACTCTTTAAGAAGCTCTACCATCCTCTTCTTAACATCTTGACCAAGTAGTGCCCCAATCTTGACTTCTTTTTTATCCTCTTCAGAACCCAAGTTGATGACTTCTAACGGATCTTTATATGGCTGAATGGTGTCTTCCTCGTGCTCAAGCAGTCGGGAAATCTCATCAGGAATACATTCATCACTCTCTTCTTCCGCCTCATACACAGGACACTCGAAGTTAGGAGAGGGTGCAGGGTCATTACTTTCAACGGTTTTATTGATTAATCTGCACAAGTGATTATTATTTCAGAAAAAAGGAAAGATATATGCAAACATGTAATC
Organism: Vicia villosa; assembly: GCF_029867415.1. NCBI lineage: Eukaryota > Viridiplantae > Streptophyta > Magnoliopsida > Fabales > Fabaceae > Vicia > Vicia villosa. The sequence goes on along the minus strand of NC_081184.1, from coordinate 115,766,912 downwards.
GTGCAGATTATGGCAAATGAAAACAATTTTTTAAGGTTTTTTGTGTTACCACTTTCCAGAAAAAGCAAAAAGATAAAAAGCATGTATATGCAGAAACAAAATGACTTTTATTGATGATTTTAATATTTAAAACAAACAGAAAAAAGAGCCCAACAACTTCACTTTCATCTTGGGCAGAATGAAAGGATTTTGGAAAACATAAAAGAAAATTACTTTGAAGCATGAGTACACTCAGGAATGTCAATGGCGATCCAATTCTTAATCATCTTTCCATGGGTCACAAAGTTTGGCACTTCTGGCTCTGATTCATCTTCAACAATAGCATTCACTTCTGGAAGAGTCGGATGTAGAAACCCAGCACTATGGAACATCTCCTGATAAGGACGAAAAGCAGATTCAGGCTTCATCACAGACTTGCCTGAGGCAGAAAATCCCAGACCAGCTCTATTCTTGTTCTCTTGCAGACTCACCACTTGTCCCCAGACTCCTGAATGTCCATTCTGAACCACCAGTTGAGCATCTTTGAAGGAGGCAATGGAAGCTTCATCCTTTTTGAATTCATCATTAATAGACAGGGCTTGGAATGCAGTTCCAATGACTACTTCATCAGCCTCTATGGTACGGAACGAAGAGAGATGACTAATCAGCAAAGCTTGTTCTCCATTCATAACAACCATCTTTCCATCTTTCACAAATTTCAACTTTTGGTGGAGAGTCGAAGTAACTGCCCCAGCCTCATGGATCCATGGGCGTCCCAATAAGCAATTGTATGCAGGGAAGATGTCCATCACTTGAAAAGTAATCTTGAAGACAAACGGTCCAATACCAATAGGCAAATCAACCTCTCCAACCACTGATTTCTTCGATCCATCAAAAGCCTTGACAATCACATTACTAAATCTCATTGGTGTGCCACCATAAGATAGCTTAGCAAGAGTGGATTTTGGCATGACACTCAGAGATGAACCAGTATCGATCAACACATTGGACATTGAGTCCTCTTTGCAACTGACAGAGATGTGCAAAGCCAAATTATGATTTCTTCCTTCCTCAGGCAAATCTTCATCACTAAAGCTCAGATTGTTACATGCAGTGATATTACTCACAACCCCATTAAATTGATCCAACGTCACATCATGATCCACAAAGGCTTGATCAAGTATTTTCATCAACGAATCTCTATGAGCAGGAGAACTCGTCAGCAGCTCCATTATAGAGATCTTGTACGGAGTGCGATGCAACTGATCCACAATCTTATAATCACTCATCTTGATAAGCTTCAAAATCTCATCCATCTCCTTTCCTGAAGATGATCCAGCATTCACTTTTGTCACATCATTATTGTTCACATGCACTTGAGTAGGATTCCTCTGGACATCCACAACTGTTTGGGGCTGGGTAAAAACCTGTCCGCTTCTAGTCACTCTACTAACATCTGCTATATTCTCCACAGAAGACAGAGGCTTAATCTCAACTTCCTTTCCAGCTTCCAACATGGTGGCATTGTATATGTAGGGTACAGCTTTATCAGAACTATAAGGTACAGATCCAGGCAAACATATCACAAGAGGTTCTACAGCAGCTTTGCCATAATAACCAATCTCTACACATTCCGGGATTTCAAAGCACGGCTCGATCACATTGACATCATCTTCATCTCTATCCCTCAGAATCTCAATGAGCCTTTGGTCTATCATCTCTTATAAATCACTTCTCACAATATAACACCCTCGAGGATTAACTGAACAAATCCTACAAGCAGCATGATTATGCTCATAATGACTGTATTCACACAGAGTGGCATGCATCTCCACCAATGATCCTCTGATGTGTTCCACACGATAAATCTTATACTTCCCAGGGCATCCATACACCATATTCATAGCAGATGCTTCATGAGTCGGCAATGGATTTTTCTGCACATTTGGGCCAATATCACGGAAAGAAAGCATACCAGAACGAACCAATCTCTGAACTTCATTCTTCAAAGGCCAGCAATTCTCTAGGTCATGCCCAGGAGCATTCTGATGAAAAGCACAAGTGGCATCAGCTTTGTACCACCAAGGGAGTTTCTCTGGAACAGGAGGTGGTGACCTTGGTTGAACCAACTTCTTATGAATTAGAGCAGGATACAGTTCAGTGTACGTCATGGGGATAGGATCAATATTAACTCGAGGATACGGATTCCGCCTTGCTGGTTGTTGATTAACAGGAGCTACAGGCACTGAATTCACAACAGGAGTTACTGACGCCACTTGTTGAGATTGATTTCTGAATCGACTATTCCTCCCATGAGAAACAGCATTAGCATCTAATTCCTTCTTCTTCTGGAATGAAGAACCAAACTTCTTCGCACCACCAGACGAATTGTCATTCCGAACCAAACGACCTTCTCGCACAGCTTCTTCCAATCGGACACCCATACCCACCATTTCGGTGAAGTCTACAGGAGCACTTGCAATCATTTTCTCATAGTAAAACGGACCAAGAGTCTTCAGAAAAATCTTAGTCATCTCTTTTTCTTCCATCGGAGGAATTACTTGGGCGGCAACCTCACGCCATCTCTGAGCATATTCCTTAAAGGATTCCTTCTCTTTCTACATCATAGCTCGCAATTGATCTCTATCGGGAGCCATGTCCATATTATACTTGTATTGCTTCACAAAAGCCTCAGCTAAGTCATTGAAAGTGCGAATATGGGTACTATCAAGGCCCATATACCACTTAGAAGCAGCTCCAGTCAAACTGTCTTGGAAATAATGGATCAACAGACGTTGGTCATCAGTGTGAGTGGACATCTTCCTTACATACATTACCAGATGTGCCTGAGGGCGGGAATTTCCTTTATACTTCTCAAATTCAGGTAATTTGAACTTAGCAGGTACTTTCACATCGGGAACAAGGCAAAGATCATGCACATTCTTTCCAAACAGTTCTTTCCCACGGAGAGCTTTCATCTCTTTCTGCAATTCTTCAAACTGATCTTGGAAACCATCCATTCTGTCATGAATTTCACTTGGAGCAGCATCATAAATGGGCTCTGGGACAAAAGGACCAGTATGAACAATAGGAGATGTGTTGACCATAACAGGAGTCAACGGACGAGTCATCTCAGGAACAGACAAATAACCTTCAGGCATGCCCCAGGGATATCCATTAGGCATACGTTGCTAAGTAGCACCAACAGGAACAGCAGGAATAGTTGTAGCAGCAATTTCAGAAATCACAGTGGTCTGACCCTGAGCTTGGGCATTGGGAGGAGGAACCTGATTCTGATTCTGATTCTGAGCAGCCATCAATGTCTCAACCAGAGCAGTGAGACGATCCACACCAGATCTCAAAGTAACAACCTCTTCACGTAGCTCACGATTCTCTTGTTCAAGACCTTCCATCTTCTTCTTGCAGTTAGCTCGAGTATTATACCGGTGAGACAGCTTGATTCTGTATGAAGAACACTGAATAAGACCTCGGGAATACTCTCGGAAGCAAGACCAAAATGCAGAATGATGCATGAAATGCAATGCAAATGATTTTTATTATTATTGGTTTTCAAGGAACTTTAAGACATTGATTGTAAACATTAGCAAAACACAAAAAACATAACAATATTCTTCATTAATAATAGAAAAGCTTACAAAAGGATTCAAAGATCCAAAATTACAAAATAAAGGAAAAAACTAGAAACTGGAAGGGAACACTTCTGATGAAGATCCAACTCCTCTCTGCAGCTTCCTACGGAGCTTCTCCAACTCATCTTCATAAAAGGCCTTCAAATGAGCATTCTCGACCATCAGCTTATCGGCAACTTCCTTCCATGCAACTGAATCTTCATGACTACTAGAGGAAAATAAATCCTCTTGTTGTCTCTTTCGCTTTTCTCCATGTTGTTGAAGCAACTCTTCTTGATGACGGATTTGATCATCCTTTTCCATCAACCAACCATCTTGGATATCAAGCATTTCATCTTTTTCTTTCAAATGTATCTTCAACTCTTTATTCTCCACTTCCAAAGCATAAAACTTCTTCTCCCAAGCATCTCTTTCCAATCTCAACTTAGCCATGAGCTCAAGATGCTCTTCATTACTTTCAACAGGAGTAGTGAAAGACAAAGGTGGAGTAATGAGTAGAGAAGGCTCCTCGAGCAAATAAGGCATCTGGAAAGTGTGAGCTCTAGCTTGAACCCAATCAGTGTAGTCTTTGAGAGCAACACATTGTTTCGTTCCCAAATGTATCTTCCTATCAACATGGTGCCAAGCACGCACAAACCGATTTCTCATATCCGAATTTCCATCTTGATTAAGATAAAAGATTCCTGACACGAGAATACTAGCGGGTCGCTCTTTCATGGGATAGAAAAATTGACGCCTTGCAAGAATGGGGTTGTAGGTAATTCCTCCTTGTATACCAAGAAGAGGTACATTAGGGAATTCTCCACAACGATCAATAATCTCACCAATGTCATAAGCAGGATTGTACCAATGGATATTCCCATTAGTAAGAGGCATGATCTTCTGAGACCATGAGAGACCATCAGGATTGTTCAAGAAACTCTTAGCTTGAGGTAAGTGCGAAATAAACCACTTGTAGAGCAAAGGAGTGCAACAGTTGATAAGTCCACCTTTCTTATCATTCCTATGGTGAATGGAGTGATAAGTATCCCCAAGCAAAGTAGGCACAGGATTCCCAATCATAAAGATCCGAATAGCATTAACATCGACAAAATTGTCAATGTTGGGAAAGAGTATCAAACCATAGATGAGCAAGGCCAAAAATGTCTCAAAAGCAATCATACTTCCTTTACTAGCCAACATAGAAGCCTTTCCAATCAAGAACTTAGAAGTCAACCCCCAAATTCCTCCTTTTTTGGTCATGTTTGCTTTCACATCTGATATCTTCAACTGAAGGAGTTCTGCTATCTCATCAACCTGAGGCTCTTTCTCCAGACCACTAAACGGTATATCATTCGTAACCGGCAAACCAATCCAATAAGAATACTCCTTCAAAGTGGGCATAAGCTGATAATCAGGAAAGGTGAAACAATGATAAACCGGCTCATAAAACTGCACAAGAGTCTCAAGAATCCCTTTTTCCACTTTGGTCTTCAAGATAGAGATCAATTTCCCATAACGGTTTTTGAAGTTGTTTAGATTAGGAACCAAAGTTGCTAGCTCTTTCAATTCCTTTGCGCTTGAATTCCTGAAAGTGTACTTCTTGATACTTCTCTTTTGATCCATGGTACCTGTTATGTTTACAAAGAAAGTCTCTAAGTTCCTTGAAAACCATTTGTGAATGTCATTTTTATGAATGCATGAATGCATGGTTTATGCATCAACCACAATCAAGAGCACACAAAATCACAGCAAATCACACAAAATCACACAGTCCAGGTTCTTAGGTTCGACGTCACGAGCATGGAGCCATGGGTCTACCCATCCCACAAGGTGTGTTCTAGGGAATTTTGTACCTGCCAATCGGGTTCTACAAAGGTTCCCAGAGTTTTCAATCTTCTATCAGATATTACCGGCACGCACAATTGCTCATGGGCGCCAATAATATGCCTAAAAAGACCTCGTCTGAGCGTAGTATCGCATGACAACAAGCTCAAATTGGTACTTGATCTTGTTTCTGCACTACATCCTAATAAGGCTTAGATGGGTTAAAAGGGTTCTAGGTCATTCAGCTTCTACGGACACTCACTATTGAAAGTAATAGCGTTTTTACGATGATTCGTAACAACATCTACTACCTTCCATGAGGCCTCCACTGATTGGGGTTCCACCATATGACGCTCATGGTAAGGATTGCTCCTGACATGCGACTATTGGTCTTACCACCTCCTATCTCAAGTTACTCACCAAAGTTCGGGTTAGAACTTTATCTCATCACAGAGGAACCATCGAGCACCAAAAAGAAAAAATAAAATAAACAAACAAAGCATACAATAATATATACAGATAAAAAAAACACAGATAAACAAAAATAGGCTTAACACACTTAAAACTGGATCCCCAGTGAAGTCGCCATTTTTCTGTAGCGGGGAAATTCTGATATCGAAGCCATGGGATTGACTCGAATCAATATTTCGTTTGAAATCGCCACCGCGCTTTATTTTTTCAAAGGAAAAGGGAAAAGAACGTAAAACCCAAAGTTTTGTTTTTAAAACAAAAAGAGAACTCAGGTTCGGGTGTTGATTATACAAGGGGAAGGTTTTAAGCACCCCTCATATCTGTGGTATTCCACAGGAACCTTTTTGAAAATCTGTGTTTATTAAAAGAAATTGTGTGCGAAAAGAAAAGGTTTGTTTTGATTTTAAAATAAGCTCGGCAAAGCGTTAAGCTTTGTGCCTACATACCTCCTCGGTGCAATGGAGAAGTCAGAGCTAATGTAGTTCCGCTTTAGGGAAAACATTTTTTAAAACGAATAAACACTTTATTGTCGTTGGAGAGAAATACTCAGCCATTGATCTGGAGCATGAGAACAAACGAGTTCTTTGCATCGCAAATGAAAGAAGGGCTCCAACTCGGATAAAATCGACGAGTATGCCACTAGCTCTCTCACGCGGAAAAGATCTCATTATATCAATCAATTTCAAAATCGTGGGGTGTAACCACTCGTTTCGACAATTAACGGTGTCTAAACTTTTTGAAGAAAAGGCCATTGAAGGCAAAAGATATTTTAAAAGAAAAGTTTTTAAAAAGATTGCAAACATAAGAAGGTTTTTGAAAAAGGGAGAAGATTTTGAAAATTTAAGAATGGGAGGAGATGAAGAGGCTATCCTATTGCGTAAAATAAAAGCTAAGGAAAAGAACGGTCTAACCGAAATAAGAAGCCAACACTTGACATTGTGAGTCAAGGTAGATTTCCCATCCTTTGGACTTATCAATACCAAACCGAAATATTACCACTTGGGGATCCAGGGAGACTTATTATCTTAGCACCACTTTGCATTAAGCACATTAAAACTCTGACGAAAATCGGGCAGAGTAACGGCTGTTTTCGGGTAAAATCCTTATACCAGTGCCTTGGAATTAACCATCAAGGGCTTTCAAGGAAATACCTGCACACATAAACAGACAACAATCCAATGCCAGACAGACAGAATAACAGCAGAGTAACAATAGAATAAGGGTCCAGAGGCACCAAGTCCATAAGTCCGAATCTCCAAAATGCTAGGGATGGTAACCAATAGTCCAAAAGAGAGCCTTAGGTGTTTTTTAGATTTTTGTTATTTATTAGTGTTTTAGCATAAAAGTAAAGTATGGTCCAAGTGGACAAAAACAAAATGGCGGAAACATAAACATATGTCCAAATGGACAAAGAGAAAATAGCGGAATGTAAATATGATAAAATGATAAAATAAAGCGATAAAGTGAGAAATATAAAGAGCGGTATAATAAAGTGCGAAAATTAAAGTCAATTGTTAGATGTTAAAGATAACCATCTTGAAACTTGTCAAGTATGTTATCAAAGTTAGTAATGAAGATCGATGGTGAGTGAAGGATGTACTCGAATTTAAATTCAATGGAAACTTATCAGAAGCTTGATAGAATCATAGCGACTACACGATAAATTTCCATAAGTCTTAAATCAACCGCATACAATTCTCTTCCATATTTGATCTTTTTGATTCAGGACACGAAATATTGCGCTATGTTAAGCAGATCGCCAAGTGATTTATGTAGAAATCACCCTACAACAAGGCCGGTCAAAACTTTGTGTGCTAATGCATGCGAGAGGAATGATATGTAGATCATTCTCCGAAAGCAACACCGCACGAAAAGAAAAATGGTGAGTGATATAGTCTTTACTAAGAATCCATAAGAATTCTCAAATTATTAAGACTTTCATCGATCAAAATAAAGAGAAACAAAAGATGGAACCACATTAAAAGCTCCTTTCATCCATAATTTCAATCACATAATTTTGCGGATTTGGATTCTCATCCTATCGACGCCCTAAGTCCATTGAAATTAGAGAGAAATTAGGCCTCTAATTTTTTATTCAAAGAAAATATCAAAAGAATGGAGTAGAAGAAGAGTTAGAACCAAAAACAAGTCAAAAATAGCAAAAACAAGCATTCTGCCTCACTGGAAATCGATTTACCTCTGTAGGAAATCGATTTCCTGCCTGCAGAATTCAGATCTGGCGCAAAAAACAGAGTGGAAATCTATTTCCCTCTGCAGGAAATCGATTTCCTGCGCACAGTTTTCAAAAAAACAGCATTATGAACTTTGAAACTTGATTTAGGCAAACATACAAACACCTTATGATCACATATCCATTGGAGCACGAATTTTCCATCAAATCACCATCAAATAGGACCACATCGATGTACTGGTTGATAATACCGCACAATGCAAGGTATTCTCCTTCATGGATGGATTCTCAGGGTACAATCAAATCAAGATGGCACCCGAAGATATGGAAAAAGCAACTTTCACAACACCCTGGGGAACCTTTTGTTACAAAGTAATGCCCTTTGGTTTAAAGAATGCAGGAGCTACATATCAGCGTGCAATGGTAGCTTTGTTCCATGATATGATTCACCGAAGAAGAACATCTGGGTCATCTACACAAGCTGTTTGACAGGCTCAAGAAATACAGGTTGCGACTAAATCCGAACAAGTGTACCTTTGGAGTAAGATCCGGCAAACTCTTAGGTTTCATCGTCAGCAGCAAAGGTATTGAGGTTGATCCTGCCAAAGTCAAAGCCATTCAAGAAATGCCTATACCCCGTACCGAGAAACAAGTCAGAGGATTCTTGGGACGTCTGAATTACATAGCCAGATTTATTGCCCATATGACTACTACTTGTGTGCCGATCTTCAAACTGTTGAAGAAAGTTCAAGTGGAAAGGTGGAATGACAAATGCCAACTAGCCTTTGACAAAATCAAAGAATATCTCCAAAAACCGCCAATCTTATTACCACCAGTGGAAGGAAGACCTCTGATAATGTACCTAACTATGTTAGAAGATTCAATGGTGTGTGTACTGGGGCAACATGACGAGTCCGGCCGAAAGGAGCATGCAATCTACTATCTTAGCAAAAAGTTTACCGATTGTGAAACAAGATACTCACTACTCGAAAAAACTTGTTGTGCCTTAGCATGGGCGGCTCGCCGACTAAGACAGTATATGCTAAATCACACCACTTTCCTAATCTCCAAAATGGATCCTATCAAGTATGTGTTCGAAAAACCTGCTCTCTCCGGAAGAATAGCAAGATGGCAAATGATCTTAACAGAATATGACATCCAGTACACTTCACAAAAAGCAATCAAAGGAAGTGTGGTAGCTGATCATCTGGCTCATCAAGCAGTTGATGATTATCAAGCATTGAACTTTGACTTCCCAGATGAAGACATTATGCTAGTCACTGACTACGAGCAACCAGGACCGGAAGAAGGACCCGAGCCAGGATCCCGATTGACTATGGTTTTTGATGGAGCTTCTAATGCACTTGGCAATGGCATCGGAGCTGTGATCATTTCCCCTGCAGGAGGTTATACACCATTCACTGCCAGATTATGCTTCAACTGCACTAACAATATAGCCGAGTACGAAGCATGTATTCTGGGTCTCAAAGCTGCAATTGATTTAAGAAACAAGTTCCTGGAGGTCTACGGAGACTCGGCGATTGTGATTTATCAAGTCAAAGAGGAATGGGACACGAAGCACCCGAATCTAATTCCTTACAAAGAATATGTGTTGAGTCTGATTCCTTATTTCGAAGAAATCACTTTTGAACACATCCCGCGCGAAGAAAATCAACTAGCTGATGCCTTAGCTACCATGTCATCCATGTTCAAAGTCAAGTGGGACAATGAGGCACCAATGATTATCATTTACAGACAAGATAAACCAGCCTATTGCAATGAGATCGATGCCGAAGGAACAGAAGAAAAACCATGGTTCCATGAAGTGAAAAGGTATCTCGAAGCTCAGGAGTATCCTGAAGGAGCATCCATTAACGACAGAAAGTTTCTAAGAAGATTTGCTGCCAAATTCTTTCTAAGTAATGGAACCCTATACAAACGCAACCATGACTCGACTTTACTTCGTTGTGTAAACAAGAAGGAAGCAGAACAGATTATGGAAGACATACATGATGGTGCCTTTGGTACTCATTCAAGTGGACATACAATGGCTAAAAAGATCCTAAGAGCAGGTTATTACAGGTCTACCATGGAGACAGACTGCCATCATCATTCCAGAACCTGTCACAAATGCCAGATATATGCCGACAAAGTACATGTACCTCCAGTCCCGCTAAATGTCCTGACGGCTCCTTGGCCTTTTGCAATGTGGGGTATTGATATGATTGGAGAAATCAAGCCTACTGCCTCTAACGGACATCGTTTTATCCTGGTCGCTATTGACTACTTCACAAAGTGGGTAGAAGCAGCTTCATTTGCTTCTGTCACCAAGAATGTTGTGGCCAGATTTATCAAGCACAATCTCATTTGTCGGTACGGCATCCCTGAAAGGATCATCACAGACAATGGCACAAATTTAAACAACAGAATGATTACTGAACTTTGCACACAGTTCCAGATCAAACATCATAATTCCTCTCCATATCGACCAAAGATGAATGGCGCAGTGGAAGCCGCCAACAAGAACATCAAGAAAATCATACAAAAGATGACAGTAACCTACAAAGACTGGCATGAGATGTTACCTTTTGCTCTTCATGGTTATCGCACATCTGTGCGTACTTCAACAGGGGCAACTCCATTCTCCTTAGTCTATGGTATGGAGGCAGTTCTTCCAATTGAAATTCATATTCCTTCCCTAAGGATTATGAAAGAAGCCGATCTAGATGAAGACGATTGGATTCAAACTCGGTTGGACCAGATAAACTTAATTGATGAGAAGAGGCTCGCAGCTATTTGTCATGGTCAGTTGTACCAAGAGCGTATGATCAAATCCTTCAACAAAAAAGTCAAAAGTCAAGCATACCAAACCGGTGGCTTGGTTGTCAAACGCATCATCCTGCCACAAGGTGACCCCAGGGGCAAGTGGACTCCCACTTATGAGGGACCATTCGTAATCAAGAAACTATTCTCCGGCGGTGCCATGTTGCTTACCACTATGGATGGCGAGGATTTCCCACACCCTGTGAATGCGGACATAGTCAAAAAGTACTTCGCTTAAAGAAAAGCTCGCTAAGTTGAAAACCTGAAAGGGCAATTTAGGCAAAAAAATGAGCGTCTCGGTGGATTGAAAACCCGATAGGGCGATCCAGGAAAAAGTTAGAGACTAAATAATACCATCCCGGTAGGCTGAAAACCTGAAAGGGCAGCCTAGGAAAAAGTTAGGGAATAAAGCGTACAACTATGTTCCGTTCAGCTGCCTACTCACCTTCAAGATTTAACACATCAAAGACACCGATCAGTCCAATTACTTTCTTCCAACAAGTGAGGGATGAGATGCTCGAAGACAGATTGGCAATAGCAGAATTGAAACTTGACTGGATTGTTTTCACATAGCTATTTCACTTTATAAATATTTTCCAAAGCTTTATGACAATTTCCTACTACTAGGATTTTTGTCTCCTTGTACTAATCAGCCTATCATGGCTCTTTTTCAAAAATCAATGTAGCTTAGGCTCAAAATCAACATTTTCACTTTTTCTGTTTTGAATACGTAAACGTCCCAATGATAATTTTGAATGAACATGTGCATTTGGATATGATTGATGTTTACCAGGAAAAACAGGAATAACATTCAGGTAATGTCCCAATCATTTGGACATCATCCCGAAACCAGCATCAGAAGAAAAATTCCCAACAGAAATGCATTTCTCAACAAATTCCTTAATAAGATTTTTCTCTCCAAACAAAGTGATTCGAGAAATCTTATTCCCCAGCAGGGCTGTTCAGATTGCTATCCCCAGAAGGTGTGATCTCCACACCAGGACTTGGTCAAATAGTGCATCGGAGGATTATGCATCTTCCTCATTCCCACTTAAAAAGGGCATCAAAATTAGAACTTTCAAATTACTTTTCATCCCCGAGCGGTAATCAAAGATCCTTCAACAGAGCACCATGGTTCTCAAAGAAGGTTCCCAGCCGAGGGTACTCAAACAAGACGAAAAAATCATCAACGATCACAATGCCTTCATTTCCAGATGGCTAGCAGGGATTTATTTTCCCAACCAGAAGCTTGATACGCTCATACATCATACATCATACATCATACACATATTCATACACCACATAACATGCATATTTCTCCTTTAGTTCGAGAATCTCATACATTACATACATCATAAACATTACATATCACTAACTTGATTTTTTCAGGCAGACGGATGTCTTCAGCAAAGATGTTCTCAATCACATGCAGTGTTCCCCTTGAACTCTATTCAGATAAGCAGTCCTCTCAGATATAATCAAGCCAAAGATTCATTCTGAAGAGATCTCCCTTTACAAATCACCTATCAACTCAAAAACATACCAACACATATCTAAGCTGATACCTCAGACGGTTCCAGAACGATTTACCATCGCAGATCTAAAGCTGATACCTCAGACGGTTCCAGAACGATCTACCATCGCAGATCTAAAGCTGATACCTCAGACGGTTCCAGAACGATCTACCATCGAAGATCTAAAGCTGATACCTCAGACGGTTCCACGACGATCAACTTTCAAAATCTAAAGCGGAAAAACTTTGGACAGTTCCGTAACGATCATCCTCCTAGACTTAAAGCGGTAACCTCGGACGGTTCCGAAACAGTCAACGCAGAGGTTTTTTTCAAATCCTTCATCAAGATATAATCAATGGATTCATTATGGTGAACAAACCATCAAATACATTTCCCAGATGGCATCTGAAAGCCCATCTCAGGTAATGCTTCAATCTTCCAACAACATTTCTCAGACAACATTCAAAGACAAATTCCAGCATCACTTCCGCTCAAGGTAAGTGCAAATTTTCAGGGCATCTAAAATATTCAATCATCTTCTACCTTCAGATTTCAAAAAAAAAATCTCTTCAGGTTTAAGAAGATTGAATAGGGGCAACTGTTATACCCCAAAATTTGCCCGCATCTTTTTTCAAGAAAACTTCAATCTAAAAATTAAGAGTTTCATATAATCTTGGATTTTCATATCCTGATTTATGAATACTTGGTTTTTAGAATTTTTCTTATACGGTATTTTGGCTCGCTGTTGGATTTATTCTTACGCAAACGCCAATTACTGTTTATTACTTCACACACGCTATTTATTTGATATTTATTTACAGATAAATAGTACTGACGCAATTGGTACAGAGTTAAATCTTTTGCAGGCGCATAGTTCGGGGATTCAGACTGTACTGGTAACAATCAGTTGACAGTCAAACCGCTGACAGTGCAATTCTCCGTGTTTTGTACCCTCAATCAAATCAATCTTTTTCATTTCAAAATTCCAAGATTTTTGTTCTAGAAGTCTTCTGAATATCACATGATTAGCAGAGACTCAACACTACACAAAAATCAGGTACGCTTAACTGTCTCCTACACAAACAGTCCCTAACTAGGGTTTCTTGTTTTTTTTTCAGGAGAACAAGTTTTTGAGACCTCAAATGGATTTCATGGACCTCCATATATCTCAAAGTACCATCATACAAATTTTCAAACTTCAATTCGCTCAGACGCACAGTCAGCAGCTCAAACAGTCAACAGACGACCCGTTTGACCAAAAAGTCAACAGACAGTCAAAAATGAAATTTTTTGTCAAAGTCCATATTTTGTCAAAGGATTCATCATTTGATCATTGGTTGATCATACTTCATCAAGGAAAGATCAAAAATCAACAAAACCCTAAGTTTCAAAATTAGGGTTTTCTCCTAAAAAGTCAACTGAACTTTGACTGGTCATAACTCTCTCATCCTTCATCCAAAGAATTCAAACCAAAGCTCATTTTGAAGGAAATTCAATTATCTTTCAAATGCAATTTGTCCCATGGTCATTAGATTCACCATTTGAAAAATATGGACAAAGACATTACAGGTCATTTTCAAAGTCAACAAAAAGTCACTTTTTTTAAAAGGACACACAAGGAGCATGGGAAATCATTTTGATATGAGACCAAAGACATTGGTTAGAGGACTCTTTGAGGTTTCCAAAAAGTGCAAGAACTCCTTCATATGATAAAAATTGAGGGATTTACACCTTGTTGAAGTTGGCTAAATTTTGGGAAAATGCATGAAATCAACATTGATCAAAAATGTTTTTCTTCCAAATGAAACCCAATTTCCATGATCCAAACATGTTTCCCATGATGAGAAGGGCCTCCCACGACCAAGACAAAGCCCACATCATTTTTGTTCCTTTTTTGATTTAATTTTATCACATATAAGATTAAATTAAAAAAGGAAAATGGAAGGATAATATGTAGCTTTGTTTCTAAGCATGACTCATCAAAGATCATTCAATACTCTGCCCCAAAGGAAGTACAGCAGAAGAGGTGTGGAAAAATCAAGCTATGGTGGCTTGACTCAAAGCTACATATATTAAAAAACTCAAAAATTCAACAAAAGCACTTAATGCTTCTAGCTTAGTTTTTAAGCACATCTTTGCCTATAAATGAAGTAGCACACTTCAGTAATAGAGGAGACACGAATTGAGAGCCCAAGTCTTGCTTGTATCAACTTTGTATCAACTTGAATTTTTCAAAGAAATTTAAAATTCGAATTTTAATTTCTAGCTTGTTTCAATACAAATTAATTACTCAAACACATTCCCTGACCCTCACTGAACATAACCAGATCAATTGCAAGCCTTGAATCATCAAGAACACGTACCTATACCTCACGGTTTGCTTGAACTAAAACTTACAAAAATCTCATCACACATGCATGTTTAACAAGATGTAGACTCATATTTAAGTTTAGTTTGAGGTTCTGATCATTTCTGGAAACTTAATTGAAGTTTGGACACCTATACGAGGAACCACCATTTTAGGGTTCTTACTTTCAAATTTAGGGCTTTACGATCCATGCAAAATTACAAGTTCTAAATGGTACCATTAAACTCGCATGAACAAAACGAACTAAACCATGGCATCGCGCCAAATTTATACCACTGTTTGCTTGTATTCGCTGTTTTCAACAGGTGTAATAGGTTGGAGTTGTTACACCACCTGCAAATGAAAGGTGTAAAAGATCCATCCTGATGAAGAAGATGATGCGTGGCGTCCTCTGATTGGCTGGAGGGCGCGCGCGTGTTTTTTAAACTAACCTTGGATTCAGTGTTTTGCAGGTGTGTCACGTGCTATGATCCCTCATGCTGGTGACCATCAGATCCATCCATCTATCAATCCAACGCATCAAAACGCGCACCCCCATCATGGACTTCATTTAATAACCACACCAGATCATTGTTTATATATTTTCTATTTTTATTCAATTTTCTTTATAAAATTATTTCAAAATAGTTTTAAAAATCCAAAAAATACACAAAATATTTTTAAGTTGATAAAACAATATTTTATTTTCTGATATAAAAATATTTTATTTTGCTTCATAATTTAAATATTTTGTATAATTAATTAGATAATATGTATATATTTATCTTTTAATTATTTTAACCAATCAAAAAATCATAAAAAAATTGTTCTTTATATTAAATATAGTTTATATATTATAGGCTAATTTTGTACATATTTAGAATAATTTTATCTTTAAGTTGTAATTATTTGTATAATTATATGATTATTTAACTTAATAATTTCAAAATCACTTTCAAAAATTCAAAAAAAAATTAGTTTTGTTTTAAAATTAATTAATAAGCATTTTGAACATATTTTAAACATAATTTTTAGGTTTAAATTTTATTTCCATCTTTTTCTCATTTTAATTAAATTAATCATGCATTAATTCTAATTAAAATCAATCATCAAAAGTCCAAAAAAATATTTCTTTTATTTTCTTGCAATTTAAATTCTTAGATAAATGTATAGGTTGTCAAAGCCATGTAAGTAGTGTAGTTTACATTTCCCGCACAATCGATGTAATAGCGTAGATTTATTTTCCGCATTTTACATTTCCGCATTTAAATTCCAGCACATATAAAACTGCGTGTATGCCAAAGATTAAAATTGAATCGTTAGATCACTAACTTCAAAGATAAAATATTTGAATCCAAACACAATCACACTTGCACCTCTTAGGGTAATCCCTCTCTCACTCTTTTCAAAATCAAAATCAAATTCAAATGCAAAATCGAACTTTTGTTTATATCCGATAAAAGGAGAATTTTCTAAAGGAAATAGGAAAAGACCTTATAACTTAGGGTAGACCTCCTAATTTGCTTGCTCAAATCAAAACAAACAAATCTCTCATATATCATTGTTTTTCAAAATAAAACGTTTAAAAAGACAATACTTTGTATATATCCAAACGAGGATCATTACGAAGTTAACGTTCTTTTTTCAAAACATCTTTCGAAAGATAAAAAACTTTGTATACATCCACACAAGGATCATTACAAAGTCAATTTACAAAAGTATTTGAAACTACATACAAGCATTTCAAAGCAATAGAAAAGTGATTCAAAAGAAGTGAGCTAAGCAAATTAAAGAGCCCATGGATAACCATGGATACAAAGGGTGCTAACACCTTCCCTTTGTATAACCTACCCCCTTACCCAGAATTTCTTAAAGGTCTTTTTCTGTTTCTTTTATAAACCTTTCCTTAATTGGATAAAATAAAAGTCGGTGGTGACTCTCTGATTTTCAAAAACACAAAAGCAGAAAGAAAAGAGTCAGTTCGCGTATCTCTCCACCACGCCATATTTTCATTAGTATCATTATTATTTATTTATTTTGAATTATATTCATTTTAATTCAAAAATTTTAATAAAAGAAATAATGAAAAATACAAAATATATGAGATTGATTGGTTTCTTAATTAAATATGGAGCAAATATAATCTGAAAAAACCATGCAATATTGGTTGAGAAAGATTGAAACATGATTGAATCAAATTGGCCATAAATAGAAAGAAATCACATGATTTTTCAAGAAAATTATATTTCTCCAAATGCCAAGTATCCAAGCCCATGGTTTGACCTAAACTACTCTTACATATATGTACAAGATATGCATCATAAAAGAGAGGAAGAAAATTAGGAGAAGAGGGCAGCCAAAAAACCCTACTCAAGCTTCCAAATTTTCAAAGAAACTAGGACAAGGTGGATCTTCTACTACAGCCTTTCCCACATAATTCTAAGCATTGATTCATGCTCTGAGAGATCCCAGGACTCAGTAATGATCATCCACGAAGCCCAGAATGCAGTAAATCATGTCCTTCAAGAAGCTTCATCGTGGTAAAGAATCTTGAATCTGAAATCTGTATTCCAGGTATCATGGATCAATTATGCGCGTATATTTATGTTCATGTTGAAGTTTAGAATTGTTTTAAGCCATATTTCATGAGTTTCATTGTAGATTTGAATATGTGCCATAGTTAGGGCAAAACTCGGTGAAGCTTCGAATGGACATTTGCAGGAAGTTTCAAGCCGAACTAATATCACCATTGGATTCGTGAGGTCTTAATTAGTGAAACTGGGTGTCTTTCTTTTTTCGTTTGCTTCTTTTTCGGAGGTTCACAAAAGCCTCCCCACCAGAGAAGACGGCTGAAACCGCCGTGTGTGGTGGCTTGGAGAAATAGAGTGCAGGCGTGGCGTTTCGTCGTGATGCCATTGGCCAGTCAAAATCTTCCAATTCCTCTCTCTTCATCTCATTGGATGGTCAGAGAAATCAGACTTTCTCTCCCTATTTTCCATTGGTTCGTGATTCTGATTTGTTTGAACTTTTCCAATTAATGATTTTGTTTGTATTTATCATATTCAGACCGTTGTATTAACAACTAAGGCATACATGTCAGTTGGTAAGATGCGCGTGTGAATAAATGAAAGGCGTGGGTTCGATCCCCGTCCATACAAATTATTTTATTTGAATTGAACTGCAGGATCATGTGCTCACTGCCTAGGGGAGACTACAATTCACCCTCGTACATCCACCATCTGATCTCATCAGAACTGGATCCAATGCATCTAAAGTGGGAGGCATACCATGGACACTCAGGGACGCACAGTACTGGATCAACGTAGTTCCTCATTGGGCCAAATTTCTGGACTCACACACTCTATATCCTGAATGCACCCCTAGGTCCAATTTATTTTTCTCCCTTTCTTATTTTTATTGCCTTTTAGTTTATATTTTATTATTAACACACGTGATTGCTGCACACACCCACCTTTAGGGTAATCCCTCTTCTGCTGCCTTCGATTAAATAGTCAAGTCCCCCGAGCGTAAGGATACCTTAGCCTGCTGCCTATGATTCTAAATCATCATAGTCCCTCGGAATAAAGATCATAGTCCCTTCGAGTTGCCTACGATAAAATGATCTCGTCCCTCGATGTTGCCTTCGATATATGATGATAGTCCCTCAGAATGCTAAGGTATCCTTACTTGTTGCCTTGTATGACTATTCTTATCAATGCATAGGACTTCCTATCCTCCTTATGGTATGAATAGCCCTATGGCAAAACGGTGACCCTTCGATGACCCGCATAGGACTACCTACACTTAAATGGTATGGATAGTACTATCACTCAAGAAAAGACTTAAAGAACAAATTAGACCTTATAAACTTAGAGTAGGTAGCTCTTAACTGCTTGCTCGCAATCAATTCAAAAATCAAAACAAAATGCTTTCCACACCTCCTATTTCAAAACAATTTCAAAGGCTACACTTTATTTACAAAGTTAAAGTCCTTTTCCAAACTGTTTTTTCTAAACACACACGACACTTTTCAAACAAATCAAACATAAAACAAAGTGAACTAAGCAATTAAGAGCCCATGGATAACCATGGATACAAGGGGTGCTTATACCTTCCCTTTGTATAACCTACCCCCCGAACTCAATCTCTTTAAAAAAGGTCTTTCCTGTTCTTTTTGCCTTTCCTAATTGGATAAAATAAAAGTCGGTGGCGACTCTTGCTATCCGCACATTTTAAAATAGTCAGTTCTCCTACTGTATTACAACCACTTTCTTCTTTTTGCAGTTTTAGACCACAATTCCCATTCTCTCTTATTCATCTTCATCATCCTTCTCCTAACCAACCATGACCGTTTTTCTTCAACCACTCAACAACCCTAACCACCTCAACCTCTATAACAGAAACTCAACAAACTTAAAACACCGCCATTATCTTCATCCACCATCGATCATCACCAACTATGATTTGAATCAACATCTTCTTCTCCTATCATCATCATCATTCAGTACCTCACATCACCATTATCATCTTCATCAATCAAGTGAAAACTCCATTTGGAGTCATCACCAATATCCAAGCCTCATCGTCTTCACCATTTCCATTCTCGAAAATCAAGCATCGATTTCTCCAACTTTTAAACCACAAGGTTCTGAGTATTCAAGTCTTAAAAGAGGATGATATTTGAGTTTATATCTCAAACATTCACGTAATTGATATCATTCATCATCGTCTTCAAGAAACAAGGAGTGGAAGCAGCTGTATAGTTGTCTTTAAATTTGAATCAAGAAGCTTTTAGGTAGGTAATCGAATCCATGGCATTGTAGTAGCATGTATAGGTCAGTGAGCTTCCATCATCAAAAAGTTGGGTTAGCACCACCATGTATTAAAATTGTTTATTGCATTTGTATTTAATATGCAGGGTCTTGAAATCGCTTCAGTTTGTGTTGAAATGTTAGATAAATGAGTTTTAGATAGTGTACTTGAGCTTTATGTGTCATAAGGTTTGTTGTGGTGTAATTAGCATTAGGTTTTTTGAAGTTTATTGAATTAGGGTTTTAATGGTGGTCTTCAGTTAGAGTGATAGAGGTTTCAAACAGGAAGACAAATGGCAGATTCGTGCTCAGTATAAAATTCCGACTCGGACGGTGGTGGAGCCATTTGTTTCTAGGTGTTTTGAGGTGGCTCCAGTGGCTGGTAACACCGGAGAAGACGACCAGAGGTATCTCCGGTGTCTGTGTTTTGTTTTAATGTTTCCTCTCTCCGATCCTACGTGGCGTGTGGTTATTGGTTCGTTTCTCCAATTTGTTTGTAACTTCGTCTCATTCAAATGATTAAAATGGTGTGTTATAGCGCGATGATTGGCCAGGGTGTCATTCGTGTCCTTATCTGACTTAAATCAAAGGGGACCAATTGATATTATGTTATGCATGTGTATGTCACATTTCAATAAAAACCATAATGTAAAATAATGGCATGTAATCCTGATTTAATAAAAATGAAATAAAAAATGGTGATATAGGGAATTACAGTCTGGGCCACGTGTCTTCGTACATGGGCCTAGTGAAATTAATTTTCACACCCCCACGCTTAGGTCCTGCACCATTGTGAATAACCTGCATTTTATTTGAAAATGTTGATACACCCCCAGTAGGCAGATTTTCACTTTTATTTCATATTTGTTTTTCCTTCTATTTCAGTTTGAAAAACCATTTTCCATTGAGATAAAAAAATCATAAAAATAATTTTTAAATGATTTGAAATGTGTAGATATTTGTAGATATCTTTTTAGAATTTTATAATTGGTTTTAAAATTTTTAAAGATCTATTTTCTTAGGCGTGTTCATGATAGTTTAGATTTTGATACTTTGTGACTTTTGCCTTGATTGAATGACCTATAATTTGAAATTGGTCCCCATTTTTAATGTGTAATCATATGACATATATGTGATGCCATGTTTAAAAAGCCAATGTTTGATTTTGATTTTTGGTAGGGCTTTAGGCCAACTTTTTGACACCCGATTCTTGGTTAAACTCCATGTTGCATGTTTAGCTAGTTTGACCTAGTTTTGCTTGTTCTTGAAAGAGATTTGTTTTGTTTCAAGCTTGTTGATTGGTATTAACTCATGAGAGGTCTTAGACCTATAATGTGTGTTTTGTGGATTCCTATGTTTGATTTTCCCTTTGGTTCCACCTTTCCAAAACACAATCCCTTTTCAAACAAACATAGTTAGGATTCTATTGTGAAGCATGTTCATTGTTTAGGCAAAGAACTTAGGAATGCTTTATCTAATTGATTAACATGAATTGATGTGAGGTCTTAGACCCATAAAGGAGTGATATGCTACTGACCCTTGACTAATGTCATGTTCTTGTATGCTTTTTGCTTTGACTAATTGATACATGTCTGTTACTTGTTTAAGTAGTGATGCATGCAATATTTTGGCAACAACTTGTGAATGTTTTTGAATGATTCCATGATGCTTTGTTATTGGGTTTAGTAACTTAATTCACATGCTCTGATACTAACTTAGAGATATTTCTTTGGGTTTCATTTGGCTTGTGTGTTCTCTATTAGGAGTGAATAGTTGCTTGAGACTTGTATAAGTCTTCGAGTGAGTTTTGTTGTTCTTGTTTACGTATGGTTTTTGTCTTGATACTTGTTGGATATTCAAGTGAGATTTATCCTATTCTTTTATTATCTCTTACCATATGCTTTCCATGTTCTCTTAGGGTGGTGACTTCAATCTTGTATAAAATTAGTCACATAGAACAACTTAGGTTGAATTCTATTCATGTTAACATAGGTAGAGATCCCTATTTCCTTGACCTTAGTGCCATTTTGTATGATAACATTAGGATAGGAATTCCCTTTAGATATGTATATTCCCTTCTTCATCTTTTCTTCTTTTTCAAATTTTAAAACATCTAATAAACAATTATGTGAATCATACTACTACTTCTTTTTAGTAGTAGAGAAATGATTGGGGTGTAGACCCTAGTTTATTTCTTTACTGCTTCCTTTTTTAGTAGAAGAGAAACGAGTGGGTGTAGACCCTAGTCTTTTTCTTTACTACTTGTGTTAGTAGGAGAGAAACGAGTGGGGTGTAAACCCTAGTCTGTTTCTCTACTACTTGTTTTAGTGGGAGAGGGGCGAGTGGGCTGTAGACCCTAGTCTGTTTCTCTACTACTTATAAATTTTTTTTGTATGATTCAAGTCACAAATATTTTCCTTACAAAAAAACTTAATCAAAAACTCTTAAAGTACCTAATAAATACTCAAAGGTTAAGCAAAGTAAAAAAGTGATACGAGGCCTTACATCAAAAAATACAAACCAATTCATTTTTCTTTTCTTTTAAGAACATGTTATTTCCTTTCCATGAATTAGGCGTATAAGTCTCCAAAGGTCGAGCATCGGTGGAATGTGAACTTAGTATTGTTCACCTAAAAAACACAAAATAAATAGAAACTATTGAGCCTAACTACGACGCTCTAATTCCTGAAAGGGATACGTAGGCATCGAGTCGCGGGGGGCTTAAACGAGCACAATTTTGTAAATATTTCTTCTTTTCCCCATATTTTCTTTTTCCTCTTTTTGCATGCATTTTCCTTTGGCATTAGGCTTTATACATTATTAGACACGCTTTAGATAGAAACAAATATAGGTGGATCCCGTCGAGTAAAGAGGATGTTAGGGATGCTAATACCTTCCCCTTGCGTAACCAACTCTCGCACCTTGTTCTCTGGTCGTAAGATCTTGTTCATATTCTTGTTAGGTTTTCTAATATTCCTTTCCCTTGATGGGATAAATATATTAGTGGTGATTGTGGTTATTTTTTCGCGGTAGCGACATCTACGAACAGATGGAGGTGATGAGTATACATCAAAGATGTGTGAAGAATTTTGTAATAAACATGGTATTGATCATGAGGTAACTGATCCTTAAATGCATAAACATTATGAAATAGCAAAAAGAAGAAATATGACTATATTGGATATGGAAAAATGCATGTTGAAGCAGAAGAATATGCCAAAATCATTATGCAAGATTGGTTAGCTTGCAACTTGAACCACAAACTCAGCGAATTAGATGAGAAATAATGGCATGAGACTTGGGATATTGCGTGCCATAGCATTTGGAGGTGGAGGAACCAAAAAAATATTTTATGACCATTTCATCATGACCAAAAAATATTATATGAGTATGTCCTTAACTAGAGGAAGCAATTTGAGGACAACTACCACTTTGTACATCAAGTGGGAATCGTCGAACCAAGGATGGATCACCCTCTATGCAGATGGTGCGGTAGGGAATTCTTCTACAAGTTGTGGGGGAGTTGTTCATGATATCTTTGGCAACTGGATATTGGGGTTCACCAAGATTTTAGGCAATTGGAAAGCGCTGAAATCGAAACTTTGGGGAATCTTAACTGGGCTTGACCTCACTCGGCAAAAATAAACTACCAAAATATGTGTTCATGTTGATTGCAAGAGAGCTTTTGAGGCGGTCACGAGAGATAGCAAGCTAGCGAGAAATGATGGCAATATGGTGAAGACTGAAGATGATACACAACGAATTAACTAGTTATAAAGATTTCCAAATTAAACATATCATTAGAGCTGTCAATTTAAGGGGCCAAAAAATTTGAGCTCTAGCCCACTTAATGAGGGGGCCTAAAAATATCTAAGAATAATAAGCCCCTAAACATATAGGCCCCAAAAATATAAGGTCCTAAAATTTAGAAGGGGGCCTTGGGCCCCAAATTAAAAATCAATAGTTTTTAAAAAATATTTTAATTACAAAAAAATTTAAAATAAAAAGTTAATAAAATTTTTAAAAACAAAAAACTACTTTTTTATATAAATTATGTGAATTACTTGTATTCATATAAATCATCTCTTTATAAGGAAGATACTCTATATAGTTAGCTCAATTAGGGTATTATAATGAATTACTTCTATTCATATAAATCATCTTTTATTTTCCTATAGAATAATAGAATATATCCATTAAATTCATGGACATAGAACTTTGCTAGGAACACTTAAATGTCTCAATGACTTCCTATACATTTTTCAAACTAGAAATGTACGAACGAAATAAATATGAAAATAACAAAGCTCTATGGATAATTTAAACCATCTACTTTATTTGTCTCACTAACAGAGGTGGAGTTTTTTATGTGCGGTGGAGTTTTCTCGTTGAAAAACAAAGGAATTAGTGTAAAGTTACTATAGAGATGAAATTTTTGAAACAGAATAAGGCCCCATCAATAGGGCCCAAAAATAACATATTAACTAAGGGGCCTAAAACTATAGGGCCTGAATATTTTCTCATTAAGAGGGGGCTTAATAAAGTGGGGTTTTAATGGGGCCAAAAAATTGGGCTTATTTGACAGCTCTACATATCATGCGAGAAGCAAATGATTGTATAGAAGGATTAGCCAAGCTAGTGTTGCACCCCAATTTTTGACCTCTGAGATCCCATCATTTTTTAAGTGTTATGATCATTATTGTTATACCCCAAAATTTGCCCGCGTCTTTTTTTTCAAAGAGAAGTCAAAAGACTTCTGTCTAAAAATTTGGAGTTTTATACAATCTTGGATTTTTATTTCATAAATATCCTGATTTTATGAATACTCAATTTTTAGAATTTTTTATACAGTATTTTGGTTCGCTGTTAAATTTATTCTTACATAAACGCCAAATACTGTTTATCACTTCATACACTGTTTATTTGAGATTTATTTTCAGATAAATAATGCTGACGCAGTTGGTACAAAATTAAAATTTGCAGGCGCGGAGTCCGGGTTTCAGATTGTACTGGTAACAATTAAATTATTATTGGTTTTATTTCCCACTAATTTTTATTTTTATATTATATTATTCTTTCAAAATCTCTTTCTTTCTTTTCAAATATCTTCCTTTCTTTTCAAATCTCTTTCTTTCAAATCAAATCCTAGCTTTATTCTACACCCCTTTTCTTTTCAAAACCTACCATACTTTTTTTCAAATCCTACTACTATTCAAAACGGTAACACTCCATTCCCAACGTCTCTATCTCTCTCTTTTCACTCTATAAATACTCCTCATTTTTTCCATAAATTCTCACATCAAATTTCACTCATCTCCCAAATTTCTATCACACTATCTCATAATTATTTTCTCTTCTTCCCCGGCAAAAATGGCAAAGTGGGTGGATACACTTTTTCTTATAGTCGTCACTATTTTTACGGTGATCATGTCCTTCTTCTGTCTGCATAGTCCTGAAAAATGCGGACCTGCGATGGTTACACTTCCGATCATCTATTTTCTGTTGTTCATAGCATGGATTATTAATCGTCATATGTAAAGTTTTTCGTATCTTCTGTTTTTTTAGAATGTACCGTTCTTTATGTTTACCGTACTGTTCGCTACGTTTTGTTTAGGTAATATTTGTACTGTCAGTATTAAGTATTACACTATCGATTATACCGTCGTTTAACTAGTAAGATAATATTATGTGTGTTTATTGCTAGTTAAATATTTATTTTTCTATGCATTAAATCCCTTTCAATCTTATTATTGACGGTAATTTTGTTCGCGTACAGTGTATTTTAGTTATTTATTATATTTGTGTTTTTCTAACAAATCATGTAAATAATTTCTCACCATTAACACAACAAAAAAAAACAAAAAGGAAAAATTGACTTTAACTGTTAAGTTTTCACTTTAACTGTTACGTTAATACCCGGACGACTAGTTACCAGTCAAACCCGCTATCAGCGCAATTCTCCGTGTTTGTACCATCAGTCAAATCAATTTTTCGCACTTCAAATTTCCAAGATTTTGTTCTAGAAGTCTTCTGATAATCACGTGATCAACAGAGACTCAACACTGCACAAAAATCAGGTACGCCTAACTGTCTCCTACACAAACAGTCCCTAACTAGGTTTTTTTTGTTTTTTTTCAGGAGAACGAGTTTTTGAGACCTCAAATGGATTTCATGGATCTCCATATGTCTCAAAGTACCACCAGACAAATTTTCAAACTTCGATTCGCTCGAACGCACAGTCAACAGCTCAAACAGTCAATAGACGACCAGTTTGACCAAAAAGTCAACAGACAGTCAAAAATGCAATTTTTTGTCAACATCCATATTTTGTCAAAAGATTCATCATGTGATCAATGGTTGGTCATAATTCATCAAGAAAAGTTCAGAAATCAACAAAACTCAAAATTGCAAAATTAGTGTTTTTTACTTAAAAGTCAACTGAACTTTGACCGACCATAACTCTCTCATAATTTATCAGAAAAATTCCAACCAAAGCTCATTCTCAAGGAAATTCAATTCTCTACAACTTTGATGTTGGGACCAAGGTCAAGAAATGCTTCCGCCTAAGAGATATAAGCCAAAACATTACAGGTCATTTTCAAAGTCAACAAAAAGCAGTTTTTTGTCAAAGCCCATATCATCAAGTTAACTTCTCCAAATGCAAAAACACTTCCAAAGTGGCTTGTAGAGGACATCTTGGGCTTTCCAAAAAGTACAAGAACACTTTCATAGGATCAAAATTGAGGGATATATGCCTTGATGAAGTTGACCTTTTTTGGGAAAATGCATAAAACAAGTAATGACCAAAACTTGATTCTTTTTCAAAAAGGCCAATTCTTTTGTGATTCAATCTTGATTCCCATATGTCTAAAGGGCATCCACGACCTATCCATGATTCATGACACTTTTATTTCATTTTAATTAAATTTTATTCATTTAAAGTTTAATTAAAGTGAGATAATTCAAAGATATTATCCAAGATGCTCATGTGGTGCAAGCAATGACCATTCAAGATGCTTAAATATATTATTGCAAGATTGAAGAGAATAATACTTGAGTGTTTTAACCATGGTTAAGAAATGCACTCATTGAAAATATTCCATTATCACATTTTTTCCACAAAATCAATCATGAAAATTCCAACTTGCGAGGCTTCCATATCAAATCATTTGCCTATAAATAGAATTTCATTTTCTTCATTCAAGAAGAGGAAAAAAAGGGGGAGGAACACAAAGAACAACAACAATCACCACAAAGTCATAGCTTAAGTTTATATTTTTTGCAAAAGTTTCAAGAAACTTGTAAAAATCAAGGCTCATTCAAATAGTCACTTTCAATCAATTTCAATCACTCTATTCCACTCTTGGGACATCATAGAGTAAGTACAATGTAATTTTTAATATGTAGTAGTGTTAGGAGTTCATTAATTAAAAACTCCATATTTATGCATATTTTCAATTTCTCAAAAAAAAAAATGTTTTAATTTTAGTTTTAAGTTGATAAAATGTTTATTTAATTTTTAACATAAAAATATTTTATTTCTTTTCATAATTAATTTATTTTGCTTAATTAATTTGTAATTATGTAAATATTGCTTTTTTTTAATTATTTTCAACCAATTAAAAAAACTCCAAAAATATTTTCCTTTTAGATTTAGGTTTATATTTTTTATAATTTAATTTTTGACATATAAAATAATATTTTTCTTGTTAAGTTTAATTATTTGTATAATTATTTGTTTAATTAGCTTGTTAATTAACTTAAAATCAATTCCAAAAAAAATCACAAAAAAAAAAATATTAAGTTTAATTTGTTTTATATTTATTTTTGTATATTATTTGATATTATTTCTTATTTTTTTTTCTTTGTCCCGAATTGGAATAAAAGATCAAATATGGCAGAGATTGTATGCAGTTGATTTAAGACTTTTGGAAATTTATCGTGTAGTCGCTATGATTTTATCAAGCTTCTGATAAATTTTCATTAACTTTAAATCCGAGATCATCATTCACTCACCATCGATCTTTACTAATATCGTGGATATACTTGACTAGCTTCAAGATGATTCGCGTGCTAACATACTAACAATTAACTTTAAATTCCGCATTTTATTATATTGTTCTTTATATTTCTTGCTTTATACTTTATTTTATCATTCATATTATTTATGTTTCTGTTATTTTCTCTTTGTCCATTTGGACATATTATTTATGTTTCTGTCATTTTTTCTTTGTCCATTTGGACATATTATTTATGTTTCTGTTATCTTCTCTTTGTCCATTTGGACATATTATTTATGTTTCTGTCATTTTTTCTTTGTCCATTTGGACATATTATTTATGTTTCTGTCATTTTTTTCTTTGTCCATTTGGACATATTATTTATATTTCTGCTATTTTTTCTTTGTCCATTTGGACATATTATTTATGTTTCTGTCATTTTTTTCTTTGTCCATTTGGACATATTATTTATATTTCTGCTATTTTTTCTTTGTCCATTTAGACATATTATTTATATTTCTGCTATTTTTTCTTTGTCCATTTGGACATATTATTTATATTTCTGCTATTTTTTCTTTGTCCATTTGGACATATTATTTATATTTCTGCTATTTTTTCTTTGTCCATTTGGACATATTATTTATGTTTCCGCTATTTTCTCTTTGTCCATTTGGACATATTATTTATGCTTCCGCTATTTTTTCTTTGTCCATTTGGACGCATTGTTTATGTTTCCGTCATCTTCCTTTTGTCCACTTGGACCATATTTTTACCTTTAAGCTAAAACATTAATAATCAAGATAAAACTTTAAAAAAAGCACTTTGCACACTTGCACCTCTATGGTTCTCCCTCTTATTACTTTTTTTTTAATCATACCATCATTTAAGAAAAGTATTAAATGCATAGGAAAGATCTTATAAATTGAGAGTAGGTGACTCCTAATTGCTTGCTCAAACACTTTCATTTTCAAACAACGTATTTTCAAAACTTCTCATCTATTTTCAAAACTTTCATCTGGTATTTGAAGGGCATTATTCCTAGTGAAACTCTTCAGAGACCTATGTGACCTATTGTCCATCTTCACTTCTTCTATTTTCAAATCAACAAAGCATTTAAAAAAGTGAGCTAAGCAATTAAGAGCCCATGGATAACCATGGATACAAAGGGTGCTTAAAACCTTCCCTTTGTATAACCAACCCCCCGAACCCAAAATCTGTCAAAAGGTCTTTTTCTGTTCTTTTATGCTTTTCCTAATATAATTGGATAAAATAAAAGTCGGTGGCGACTCTTGCAAAAATAAAAAAAATATCAAAGACAAAAAAGAGCAAGGAGTCAGTTCGCCTCAAAAAACCGAGTTTACAACTAGCTACAAGATGTAATATAGACTATAGAGTGTATGATATGTGTCCAGTTGAAATAAGCAATTTGTATGCCACTGACTTAAATGATAACTCTAAGGAGCAAATTGTTGTTGTGTACTTTCAAAAAGGACAAACATTATATTATGAAGGGTTAATAGTAGTTTACTCCCTGTAATATGAGCGTGTTTCGGTTTACCCCCACCCTTGTCAAAGGCAGGTTTTGGCAATGGTTTTTTTGAAAAAAACCGTTGCCAAAAGGTAGGGTGGGGGAAAAAGCAAAATTCGCTAACATTACAGGAGTGAATTACTATTAACCCTATTATGAATTCATGAACGGGAGTTATTATGAAGAAAAAAATTAAAAATGGTAAAATAAAAAATAAAGGACGAAAAGTACATATTCTAGGCTATTTTTTTCAACAAACAATTCTTTGAATTGATTTAATCGATCCTATCTTTAATAAATAAACTGATTAATTACACTAAATATATGTTCTTTTTATATTCATAAATGTTGGCTGATAAACTGTGAGTAGGGGTGGAAATAGGCCAGACCGATAACAGGGGCCTACAGGCTGGCCTATAAAGGCTCAGGTCAAGCTACACATTTTTTATAGATAGAAAATGCCTAGGCTTTTTTATAAGCCTATTTAGTTAAAAAGGCTAGGTCTCAGGCCCAAAAAAAAAACCTTTTAAGCCTATCAGACCGGCCTATTTAAATAAATATGAATAATTTTGTTATTATCATTATGTTATGTGTTGTACTTTGAATTAAAATACATAAATAAAACTTGGTTATCTTAAAGAACTTTTGAAAATAAGATGAAAACACCTGATGAACATTGTTTTCATAAGTTCTCTTAAACAAAAAGTCACCCAGAACTTATGCTAATAGGCAAGTTAAAATAAGTCAATGCAAATAAATTTTTAGTCTCTTGCTATTTTAGTTAGTTAGTCTATTTATACATTATTTTATTTAGTATGTCAAAACAAATAGGCTTTTATGTAGGCTAACAGGCTAACCAGGCCTTCGAAAAGGCCAGACCCAGGCCTAAAAATAAGCCTACGACAGGCCAGGCTTAGGCTTCAATTTTTTTGACAGGCCAGGCCTAGGCTTGGTAAAGCCTAACTCGGCCCAGCCTATTTCCACCCTTAACTGTGAGTTTCATTTTTTTAGATTTATTCAAAACTAAAACAAACATGATAAGCAAAATATATATATATATATATATATATATATATATATATATATATATATATATATATATTATATTTGATTGTGATATTGCATCCATAAAAACTTAAATATATTTTATATTATGTATATATTTATTATTTATTAGAATTTTTATTAATAACTCATTGTGTTAAAAAAAATAGAAGAAGATATAGTTCCTTAAATCAAATTGTTAGTCAGTTAAAATTAAAATGTGATAAGTGAATAATTTTTTCTATAATTATACCATTTTCATCTATTTTTACTCTCTATATGTGTACAATTTCCCTCACTCTTGCCTTTTATTTTTGGCTAAATTACTTTCAGGTTCTTTAAGTTATTTAATTGTAACAAGTCAGGTTCTTTAAGTTATTTAATTGTAACAAGTCAGTCATTTATATTTTTTTCGTTACATGTGGGTCCTTTATGTTAATTAACGCTTGCACCATTGACCTATTTCTAATTTATTTTGTTCTATTAATTTTATTTTAACTTCTAAAATTCATATTAAATCTGTTTTTAGTCCAAAAATTATGAAACAATTCCTAAAAGTATTTCTTCTCATTTTACACTCCGTGTAATTTTATGATAATTTTATTTTCTATTTTACTATTTTTCTTTAATTTTTTCTTTTGCGTGCATTTTAATTAGTTTAAAATTATTTTTATGCACTAAAAAATTCTGAAAAATTTTATTATATGATCCAATGATGCTCTTTGACCCATGTTACGTGACATTTCAATATCATTAATGTTATTTCAGCTTTTTTGAAAAAGAATTTGAGAAAAAGATCAACAGTGCAGACGTTAGCTAACATAAAAGACCAATATGTAGCGAAAAAAGACTAACTTGTTACAATTAAAACATAAAGGACTAACTTGTTACAATTAAAAACTTAAAGGACTCAGGAGGTAATTTAGCCTTTATTTTTTTATTGGAAAATAGACAACAACTATTTTGATTAAAAAAAATTGAAAATTTCTTCACCCACCTCCTAACCTTCTTGCCCACCCCTGGTGAATTTACCACAATACCCCTTGTTTCGGAAGTTCATTTCTGAAACTGTACTTTTTTTCTTAAAAAATGTGTTTTCGGAAATGTATCTCCGAAAACGTGTTTTTTTTAATATAAAATATTGATTTCGGAGATGCATCTCCGAAATGAAGTTACTTTTCAGAAAATGTGGTGTTTTCAGAAGTTCATCTCCGAACGCACCCCCCTTGGAGGAATTCGGAAATGAACTTCCGAAATTATGTCTGGACAGAAGAAAAAAGAAAACCAACAACGATTCGCTTTATTTAATCGGGTGAAGATTACAACGATAATATTACATAAAATTAAAGTTACATATTGTTGAACACGGGTAGGTGGGGATGAGTCAACATTTTGATAACGTCGTCCGCCGATCTTTGAAGTTTTGCGTCCAACTCGATCGGGTCTTTCGAAGAAAATCGGTCGAACGTTGTCCACATAACCGCTAAATCTTCGTCGTTCTTGATCTCAAAAGGTGTGAACTTAATGCCTCCCTCGTCGTTAAGTGATGGCGAGCGGTACTCGAGCTTGACAACCTTTCGATTCTCGGGATAGTGCAAAAGCGTGTTGAGCGACGGTATCAACTCCGCAAACGGCGTGTCGCGCGAGAAGCGAAATTGGAACGGCATCGGGTAGCCGGTTTCAAAGTAGACGAATGCTAGGTGGGGGTAGGTTTGTGTCATTTGTGTTTTGTGGTGTGAAGAGGATGAAGAAGAGTGTGTAGTATTTATAGACTTATTGGAGCATTGATGGCCCAACAAACCTTATCCTGCCTCAGGGGACATTTCGAAAATGAACTTCCGAAAATAGGAGGCAGAGATGTATATTTCGGAAGTTCATTTCCGAATTATGCAGAAACAGACATAAATTTTGAGGTTTGTTGATTGCTTAGTGTGTTGGGTAAATAGAACAAATGGAAGGTACATTAAACACAAATTAGACAAAGATGACATAAAAACTTCTTATATTATATATGTATTGAATCGATCCGATTTTACATGATAAACAACAATACATACAAAAATGGTCATTACAAATAAAAAACGATCCGGATCAAACTAAAATTCACTGAACCAAACGGTGGATCCTAAGTCCAAAATAGGCACATTCTTCGACCGCTCTCTATTTTGCTCGCGCTCTTGTCTCATCACTTCTTCAAACTCCGCCATTCTTGAAACAAAAGGATCCGGCCAAGTCTCCGCCTCATTTGAACGATGTGCGGTCCATTGACAACAAGTAGCCGGTATAGGACATCCCGGTTTCAAAATCACTTGGACGAAGTGCCGCGATCGTAGATACCCGATGCATATGATTCGGCCCGACGAGTCCAATGGCGGTCGACTATGAAGTGGAAAGAAAGTCTCACATAGTCCAAACCTCGTCAAATCGACGCATACAATATCATATGCACTTGCTATGAGATGACCCATATCGGGGAATGACATCCACTTCGAGACCGGAGCGATACCGGTAAGTGATGGAACAAATGAATCATGAATTTTTGCAAACTTTTCTTGATTTTCATATAGTCGGCCGTAGATGTCCCGATACGAAGTCAACTCCGCAAGAAGTTCCCGTCGGACTAAAGTGTGATTATTTTCCCCTTTACCGAGCAAACCCGCAACCGCCCAATATCCACAATTTCCGTCGCCTCCAACATCAACGATGTTATCGATATATTTGTGCATAAAAAGTGGCATCTCATCAATGTAGACAATAGGTGATTTTTTTATCGGCGGTGTGCGAGGTGGCTTCGAAATACGGGCACCTTTGTTACCACTACACTTGGACTTAGGTGTCTCATGAATTTCCGGGAACGATGCATCAACATGTTCAAAGTAGGAAGGAGATCGTTTTGTTGACGTGTCATCTTGTGTAATTTTGGACTTTTTCGGTGCACCTTTCGTCTTAACCGGTTGAGATGGCGGTTTCAAATCGGTGGTCTCCGGAAATGCGATCTTTCGCAATTGTTCTTTTATATGCATTTTTGTTGTGTCGTCCGCTTTAGCAAACTTCTCCATTATCACTTCCAACTCGTCGGA
Organism: Vicia villosa; assembly: GCF_029867415.1. Classification (NCBI taxonomy): domain Eukaryota; kingdom Viridiplantae; phylum Streptophyta; class Magnoliopsida; order Fabales; family Fabaceae; genus Vicia; species Vicia villosa. The sequence continues at coordinate 115,733,668 of NC_081184.1, read as the reverse complement.
GATGGTGATTTTGGAGTCATTTTCTTTCGGCGGGTCAAAATCATCAAAACGAAGTTTCTTCCAATGATCGGCTACCTCATCCATGCGTATGGGTGAATTCAAATTCTTCTTTTTTGCAAGTATACAAGCACATGGAAGGCCGTATGTCTTTCTAATGGTACACCCACATAATGAACTATCCGGCCCCGTGGTCTCCGACCGCTTAGCTTCATGAAACAAAAAATTCAAACCCGTTCGAGATATGTTGTAAATCAATTGGTAGAATAGAATTTGCCCTTTATACCGGTGTTCCATAACCGTCTTGCTCCGACCGAACGATGTTTGAATTTCATTGTGTTGATTTTGGAGCATTTGGTTGACGGTGTCCCATCCCCGACACAAATCTCCCTTGCTATCACCCAACCACCTCTTGAAGACCGCATGTGCGGATTCAACTCGGTTAGTCGTGGTGCAACCAAGATGTCTAACTCGATTTATCCAAGCGCACACGACTTTTTCTCTAACTTTGTCAAGAATGGTGGATTCAACATAGTGACAAAAAGTCTTAATGGAACCACACAACGACCTAAAGTGTACCAATTTCTCGGTATACACCTCTTCGGAGTAGGCATCCAAAATTTCCCTCCATGCCGCCATTATCCTATCAACCACAACACCGGCTTTAACAACTTTACCATTTTCATCCGGCCTATCTTTTGTCCCAACCGCGGGTTTCAACTTGCTTCTCACGTTGCAAGTTATGTGATACCGGCAAAGTAAAGCGGTAGATGTCGGGAAGACGGTATCAACCGCATTCATCAAAGCATTATCCCGATCGGTGACAATGACGTTTGGCATAACCTCTTGATCAACTAACAAAGACTTGCAAATTCCCAAGGCCCATGTAAATTTGTCTTCTTTTTCACACTCCAAAAAAGCAAACCCGACCGAATAAGTCTTGTCCGTCGAGGTCACACCGACTATCTCTAGAAGAGGAAGCCTATATTTGTTTGTCTTGTACGTCAAATCCATGACTAGAACGGTTGGAAATGTGTTGAATAATTTGATACTTTCGGGATGAGTCCAAAAAATATCACGCACCGTAACTTTGTCCTCGGAGGTTCGGAAGCTTGAAACATATTTGTTATCGCCTAGTAGTTTCAAAAGTTGTTGCATTTCCGACCGAGGGCCCATATTCAAAACTTTGAGATTGTGTCGTTCATTGTAAACTTGTTTGATATTTGAAACGCTATCCGGTTTCTTACGCTTCAAATCGGCAAGTATGTTGCGAGGCGCCACTTTGACTATCGTTAAGTCCGATATCACATTCCTCTCTTCGCGGGACAAACGACACGCCATTGGATGTCCATGTAACTTGACATCCAAGGCATGATTATGCATTCCACAAATTACGGTTAACCGCCACAAATCATCAACCCTCCTAGTAGCACGCAACTTAAAGGGACACCCGCACTTTCTCGACCCCGTGTCCTCGTGTTTTAGCACCCGGTTTGATTGTACATAACTCCCACCTCGTTCACAATTCAAAATAACGAAAGCTTTCCTCCTACTATTTCCGTTGTCCAACCTTAAAATAACAATTCCAAATCCATGTTTGCTAGCTTCCTTCCGAACCCAATCAATTAATTGTTCGCGACTATCGAAGCTCCGATCATTTGTAAATTCTTGCCGAACGTCAACCGCATTGATCATAGGATTAACGTCGATAACATGATCGTTATTAACGTTGACAAGTCCAATGTCATCGTCTTGCACAATGTTGTCCGGATGCACCATACCTAACAAATGAAAAAATTATCAAAAGTTGGCCAAAACAGTTTTTTTTTTTTACTGCCAGGCCTATTTTCGGAAGTTCATTTCCGAAATATTTTAGGTAATATATTTCGGAAATGAACTTCCGAACCATATCAGGTTTCAGCACAAATTTGTTCAATCAATGTAGTGAAATAGGGAATGAAATGAGTGATGTTTACCTGAAATTGTAGCTTTCTATGCTCCCTTTAACGTGATCAACGGTTTGAAACTTGATTTTAGGACGAAAAATGGATGGAGATTGATTGGGTTTTGGAGAGGGTTTGGAAAAGTGTTGGAGAAAAATGATGAAATAGTGAAGGAGGGAAATTTGTATATGCAGAAATATTTTCGGAAATGAACTTCCGAAAATATTCACGGTTTTGAATTTTTTTTACTTCGGAGATGCATCTCCAAAAACACCACTTTTTTGGTGTTTTCGGAGATGCATTTCCGAAGTCAAAAAAAATTCAAAAAAAAATAACTTCGGAAGTTCATTTCCGAAGCAGGAGTAGTTTTGGTTTTTCGCTGGGGGTGACCCCCATAGGGAGGTGGCTAAAGAAATTTTCAAAAAATTAATCTTAGATATTGCTAAACATCATTTTTACATATGATTTTTTTTATCGCATCAACCATTTAATTACTATTGTATCTATTTTTTATTATGATCATCACTCAATTGTTGCATTAATGTTAATTTTAATTAATAAATTGACTTAATTACAATTATTCTCATCAAAGATCAATTTTTTAAATGAATATCAATATGATATAATTGTTCATATCAATAAAATAAATACATAATAGATATTAATTTAACTATTTATATTAATTTGATGGTAAAAAAAATTCAAATGATTAAGTTATCCCCTAATATTTGAATATTTGGTATTTGATGTAAATAATTAAAAATAATTAGCATTTATTTTGCAAGTTAAAAAATAATTTACTCAAAATATGATATTCATTCATTTCAAACAATTTTGTCATATTGATATTCATTTAAAAAATGATCTTTGATGAGAATAATTATAATTAAGTAAATTTATTAATTAAAATTTAACATTAAAAAACGATTAACCAAACTTATGGATAAAAATATGGATTATCCAAAATAATATTTGAATAACCTTTAAATATATATTATTTTATTAGTAATATATTATTAATAAAATAACATTTATTCTAAATATGGGTAAAAATAACATTAGAAAATTATGCGAAATTTTCTTAAATATTAGGATAAGATGTCATCAAATTTTATTTTGAATACCACTGTAATAAGATTATTTAAAAATATTTTTCTCATGAGTTTTATTCTTTAAATAACAAATAAATACAGAAGTAACAATAAAAATGTAAAAGTTAATGATAAAATATTTTTAAATTTACATTATTCTATTATTAAGATTATTAAGAATATATGTTGTTCTTATTATTATTATAAAATATTTTTTTTAACTATTTTTATTAATTTAACCCTATGTAAATTTGTATAAAATAAGATTGAGGCTTAGATAGTATGTTGGTCCATGTAAGTTAGTGTGTTTTTGTTTTTAGACTTAATCTGAAAAAATATTTGAAAACAGTCCCCGAATGTTATATTTTTTTTATTTTAGTCCTTAAATTTAAAATTTGCAGAAAAATCTGCATATTTCTTGCGAATTTTTCTGCGGAACTAAAATCTGTTGGTTTCCTACGGATTTTAACTCGAAGGACTAAAACAAAACAAAAAATAGATGATAAAAACAAGGACCAGATTCATTAGAATCCAACCCCAAAACAATAAAAAAACATTCGCATAAGCCTTTTTTAACATATGCACAACTTCCACAACCAATAGTGAAGGGTGATTGTCTCGCCATTTCAATCCCTAAAGAGGAGTATCTTGCAGGAATCGAAATGTGCAAACATAACCTGCATGGACGGATTGTGTGGCCCATGGGTTCTACGCCTCTAACGGTGGCTGCCTTGAAGAGCAGGTTAATGCCACTTTGGAAAAAACTTGATAGATGGGGAGTAACATTGCTTGGTCGTGGATTCTACGAATTCTCATCTTCATCATTGGAGGACGTCCAAAGGGTTAGGTTTGTAGCATCGTGGAACCGAGGTACATGGAGCTTTTTACTTGAACGAGAGACTTCAATCCTAGCTTGCAAAGGAACACCATTGAACAAGTTTAAGCTCAAAAATACTGGCAGCCTAAGATATTATTTGCTCAGGCAAGTAGTATAGGAATTCCTATATAAAGAAACTCTATTGCCACTAAACCTATGTATGATAGGCCAACATGGTAAAAGAGGATGATGCACACCAATCTCTTATGTAGACTATAGACAGGGGACCTTCTCTTTTAGGTTTTAAGATAGTCCCTTCCTGGAGCAAACAAAAGAAAGCCAAAGGCATATCTTCTCAAGGCAATTATGGAACCATGTCCAAGGTTAGTTTTCACAAGAAGGCTAAATGAAGTACCTCTATTGGAATACTATGGATGTTGCCAATACCCCTTCTATATTGGCCCTTAGGAGACTTCTAGTTATAATCAACCAATTTTAGTTGTTTTGGCTGAACCAAGGATGCATTTTGATAAATTCCATAAAAATTGGTTCCATAAACTTGTTTTTAAGGTGTTTGCCTTTAACTAGAGAAATAACATTTCCCCTAACCTTTGGTGCATTTGTAAACAAGACATTAATCCTGTGATTATTGATTATAGTGATAAACATGTGGCTTTCTACATCACAACCTTGAACAACATATTTGGGGTATGACTAGAAGGATTGAAGCCTCATTCACAAACATTTGGGGGTGTTGTCACAAACGCCATTAGTGTATGTCTAAAGCAACCAAAACTCCGCAATGCCAATACACACACATATACAACGAAAGTAAGCCTAAATAAATGGAAAATATTCGGTCTGCCCCCTCAATAGCTAGCCACTCTAGAGGTTGTGGTGGGTTCGCCAATACGTCGGCCTCGAACCATATTTTAACCTGGGGGTATAGGAATGGGTACAGACCCTTGCCCGAGTATAGGCCCTAGAGACGTCTAATAAACTTCAAGCATAAAAGTCGGAGGAAAAGTTGAGTTTTGGAGGAACGAAACCAGGAACAGAGACAACATCACAAGTCAAGTCTAATTCGAATAAATAACAAGCTAAAATAGACATATATTACATATGTACATTATAGGATGGAAATGTCAAAGCCACACATATGTCGAATTCAAGCATGCTTCACCCTTCTCAGTCGTTTCCCAAACGACTTGTTTCACATTTCGACTAGAGGACCAAGAAACCCAAAAGGTATACATATGTAATATATATATATATATATATATATATTACACATGTACATTACATGATGGAAATGTCAAAGTCACACATACGTCGGATTCAAGCATGCTTCACCCTTCTCAGCCGCTTCCCAAATGACTTGTTTCACCTTTTCAACTAGAGGACCAGGAAGCCCAAAAGGTTCCAAAGTCGCTTCTATAGCTAGAAATAAGTTCAAGGCACCCTAGATCTCTTCCAAGTACCTATTTCGCTCAACAGTAAGATCATCAACCCGTTTACCGAACTTCTACCACTCTTGACAAAGGCAACCAGACAAGAAAACTTCTCCCTAACCAACGGCACCAATGGCCAAAATAGTTGGTGCCCGACGAGCATGATAAGCTAGTCCAACCAATTCCCTTTAACAAATTTCATCAGAAGTGATTCTTCAAAAAAGTCTTTTTTTCCAATAACAGTATATCTTGACTCCAGTTAAGAAGTGACTTTGCGTCCAATACATACAAAAGATGTATGCGTACGTAGAAGGGGCTCTAGACGAAAAACCTTTATTTGAGCCTCCTCGCTAAAAGGAGCAATCAAGAAGAGATCCTTGAAATCCCTCACACTATCGGAGTGAGTCTCGAAGTATTTAAAAACTTTCCTTAGAGAAAGCATGTCAGAATCAATTGCAAACCTAGCCCCACTTTGTACCTTGCAGTCGATTTACTCTCCTTGTATTCACGCTAGTATTGAAAAACTTTAGGAACACCCAACTCTTAGGGTGGAACTGCACGAGGGCAATAAGCATATATAAGACACTTACTTTGAACTCGTTAAATGGGAGACAATAATCGATGAGAGAGAATAGACACTAATAGAATGGAATCGCGCATCTTTCATACGGGCTACAAATCCTTTGATCTTCATTTGGGGGAAACACGCCCCAACCTTCTGATGGACCAACATAAATTACCGTTTGAGCAAAAGCGTCGCCACAAAAACAAAAACAAAAACACGAGCATGTCCCCCTATAAGGGCATGGAAACTCGGAGGTCTTAGTGGGTTTATAACACGATATGGTGTGAGTGTTTGCCCACTGTGGCGACAAGTCCAGTACGGTGGTGTTTTGAGGTGATTTATGAAACCTGCTCACGTGAGGTGAGAGACTTTACTGTTGATCAGTAATATTTGGTAACAAATATATAATTACTAGATGTTGTACATTAAGGCTATAGTGAGCTTTGTGCTCTTTAAAGTGTAAAAAATGTTATTCAAATTAGACTTGGAGTTAAGTTTGAGTATTTTCGAACATAGATTGTATTTTTCTCCAATGACTTAGAGGAAGATCTTCAAAAGTAAAACCATGGACCACTCAACAACTTCTTAGTTCCTTTATTGATAACTTATGGTGTGAGTGCTTGCCCACGGCGGCGACAAGTCCAGTACGGTGGTGTTTTGAGGTGATTTATGAAACCTGCTCACGTGAGGTGAGAGACTTTACTGTTGATCAGTAATATTTGGTAACAAATATATAATTACTAGATGTTGTATATTAAGGCTATAGTGAGCTTTGTGCTCTTTAAAGTGTAAAAAATGTTATTCAAATTAAACTTGGAGTTAAGTTTGGGCATTTTCGAACATAGATTGTATTTTTCTCCAATGACTTGGAGGAAGATCTTCAAAAGTAAAACCATGGACCACTCAACAACTTCTTAGTTCCTTTATTGATAACTTATTAGCCTCAGAATAGCCAATATAGAATAAATAATTTTCATTTTTAGAAGTTTTAAACACGAGCATTCCAAATTGTCGGTATACTCATTCTAACATAAATATTGTTTTTATGATTTTCTGGATTTTTGGTGATCAAATTTCAAAGAGGAAGATTTTTCTTTAGAAAAAGTTTCATGTTCAGTGTAGGTCGTCATCTTGAAAAGTTTCTCTTTCAGTGATAGCTTCCATTACTAGAGAAGGAGTGTTAGATGACTCTTCCTTCTAAACTTTGATTAAAAGAGTTCCAAGAATACATAACTTTGGAATTTTTCTGAAACTTGAATCGGTTAAACTCTACATATCAGGATACCTGGATTAAGACCAAAAATATATATTGAAAGTGGAATTATTGAAATAAAAAAATGTTAAAAGAATAGAACATCCATAATATAACACAGACCAAACAACTCAACTTAGCACTATACTTCCTATTTATATCAAATACATGTTTCTTTTTTTGTTGCTTATACTCCATTTAAGATGGAATGGATATATTGTACTTTTAGATCATCAAAACATAAATAGCAGATATAGGACTTTTGAGTAAACATCATTGAATAAGATACACTATGAAAGATTTCTAATATTATACAAATTAATTGAATTATACAAAGAAGTTATGTGATGCAGTCAACCTACCAAGCTGTTTGGGAACGTTATACACCTACCCAGTAGTACAAATAAATAAATAAACAAATGGTCACTACCTCTTGTGAAGAAGTGATACTTTTACAATTGAATCTTTCCTCCGTACTTCTCAAAAGACCAAATTTGCCTTGTTATGTATGTGGTTGACTGTATCAAAAACACATTTTACATTCTACCACCTCATTGCTTCAAGCCCGTAGCAGATGCTTATCACAAACCAAGACCCTATAGCTTGCGTGAGGCCCCTCGGCTGTGTCTCGTAGTGACGTGTGCCAGCCTATCGCTTTGGCAATCTCTTGAAGTTCATCCATTATGGCAAGGGTATCACGGATGTATACATGTCCACCAGGTCTTAGTATCCGATCCATCTCAACCATAATCGATGACACATTGCATCTGGTAAAGAGAATTGTAATATAGTAAAAATTAGCTAGGGAAGAGATTAAAGAACTAACAAGTGGAGAAAAGTGTACCTTTTCTTCTCTACAGAAAGCAGGTTTGCTGCATGGAGGAAATCATAGGTTCTCGGATAGGTGTCAAATGGTTCGCACCTATAGCACATAATCATGAATTATTATTAGTACATGCCAATACAAAAGTAATGTGGAGGATACATTACGCATTCAGACACTTGTGTTTTATATATCTTGAAAAACATTTTGCAACATACCAGTCATGCATAACTCCAATCAATCCACGGTCATATATGACAGGCAATGTGTTTGGACCACTAACAGGAACAACATTCATAACCCAGCTGTCAAGCTTCTGCTCAATTATTGCTGCTGCAAATCTGTAAAACACACAAATATATTGAAAATAGGCATCAGAAAATCCCTAATTATATTAACAGCAACAAAGTATATAAGACGTAAGCAGTACCCTCCAAAACCTGCTCGCATGTCCATAACATTTCTTAATCTCATCTTCTTCCAGCGCAAAGCACGAACATAGCTTTCTATAATCTCATTCCAGTATTTTGATTCTGCCTTAAATAGTTCTTTTCTGGATATGAAAGCATCAAGTTTTATGCTTTGAAGCCTATTCAGTGGGGTTTGCAATCGGGCGGGCCAATCAGTAACATTGGCCTCATATCCATTCTTAGGCAATTCAGAGATACAAGCTTTTAGATCAGCATACCTAGATTATTAAAAGACAAATAATAAAATCAACAAAATGAGCTTCTAAATTTTATAAAAACAATAAGATGGATAAATGTGATCACGAGGCTTCAGCAAAAGCTATTGATACAACTCATTATTAGTTTTCTTTCTCATGAGCAGCATATATGTCAAGAGTGTAACCAGAAAAAAGTATTCAACGATATTGAGGATTAAATCCAAAATACATGCACAAACATGGGGCACAGCCAACTCCTTTTAATTCCCTGATCTTTTGCAGAGTTGCACATTTTATTATGAGATAACTACAATCCTTAATAAATGAAAAACCACATTGACAATGAAATAACCATTTCTGCATCATTTAATTTTCTTTTCCCTTTTTCATATTTTGCATATTATCTTTTTCCACCATAAAGGTTGAGTGGGGAAGGATTAACTTGTTTATAATTTTCAATAAGCTTTAGTAACCCACCTAAAAGGCTAGCTAACCAATTAGAAGAAAGTATAAAATAGATTAAAAATAAAAAATTGACAACACAAAGGCTTCTATCACTTTCTTTTTATGCAAAAAGGGTGAGCATTACATTCAATCCTGAATTAGAAAGGAACTCGGTTAATTTTTTTAGGGTGTTTTAACTTTGCAAATATGTACCTACTATTGACTCTGGTTTTATCATGGAAAGCTCTATGATCTACAATATATAACATAAAAGAATGATAATAAATTTACATATACTTTTGTATGATACTCAAATAAATGGATGAAAACTGATAGACTTAATTACGGGTCTCCTATAAAAAATGTATATAATCATTGATAGATCCAAAAGGCTTGAACTTACCAAACATTATCTGGGTCGTCACTGGGGTCGCAAAGAGGAGGTTTAGTTCCTGCCTCGCGGCTTAAATAGCAGCTATTGTCAAAAGGTTTCTGCCAATATACCCATCTTTTTTCAAAAACTTCCAGCAGAGTCGAGTGGTGAGATTAAGCATCACTGGAGACAACAAAACCCAAAGTTACATTACACTCATCATGGTACAGAAAGCATTTCTTAGAAATAATGAGTTGGACAAAAACTCCAATAACTTATTGACTGTTCAAGCCAGTTCAAGAAAAGTACAGCACTGAAGAATACTTAAATTCAATAGTAACATAGCTAAAAAGCTTCAATAAATTCAATCTAAATGGAAACTTGTTTCAACTATACCTTCCCATTGTTCTTCTAAAGCTTCTTCGTGCTTATAAACCGGTTGGGCAGCCCAAACAAAATACCCTCCAGCTCTTAGCATCCTATTAACTTCAAGCAGCAAGATCCCATCTTCATCACAAGTAAACAAGTTTCACGCGTCATAATTCAAATAACAATCACGAGATATCGTTATCAATTAATGTAGCAGCTCCGACATGCTTTCTCTTATCTCTACTGGTTGACCACAGACCTCTCCATATCAGTTTTCGCCTCATTACTAACAAGAACTATTGCATATTATACAAAAGAGAGAAACACATACCATCTCGAGTCCAATTAATTCTACAGCGGGAACAATGTATCAAGTCAAAAGCTTGACTTGGATATAATAAACGTCTAGTTGCAAATGCCTCAACAAATTTCTAATCAAGAAATATGAGTGACGTGCCTTCCATAACGGTTTATATGACCAATAGCTGCATAAACATCATCCACGATTTCAATAGTGCAAGCCAACGAACAATACTCGTGATGTAATGAATGAGCAAGTGGAATATTTAATAGAGAACTTGCTTTGGGTCCTCCATATATCGTAACGCCTGCATAAATTTTAGATCATCTAACCGTTCCAGAAACATTACAAGCTAAAATTTATAATCAGTGTAAGAACTCATCTGACTTCAAGAAATTGGTTTTCAATCATACAAAAGACGGCAACAGATAACTCTCTTAGTATAGAACAGTATGCCAAAATTCATACCTTCTGTCCGCAAGTCGACGATAATACTATTAATCCAGCCTTTCTCTACCAAATCCTTATGAACAAGAAGTGTTTCCTAAGAGTTGAAATTAAAATAACATGAATTACGCGTGGTGGTGAAAAGTAACAAAGCTTGCAGTATCATCCAGTAAACTAAATTACCATGGCATTGCATCCTGCTGGATAATCTGTTTTTGCATCGAGTACATTCTGCTTAGCCATCTCCAAATTTGCAGATTTATCAACATAGACATGACAAATTCCATCTGATTTTGGCAGCAAAATAATATCACACGCAATAGTCACTATTATATCATTTAAAAAAGGATTTACCATACCATAATCATATGAAGTAGAAAGGTCTTTAGTCTTACCAGCATGACCTAGAACAGGGATTTTCGTCGAATTTTTGATATCAGAAACAAGTTTGTTGCTGCCTCTTGGAATCACCAGATCAATTACATCATCCAACTGAAAATCAAATAGAACACAGGTTCCGGCTTAGGTAAATGTGCCAATATATTCAAAGTGAGCAGACTTTTAAATCGGAAATTAATTTGTACTATATTCACCTTAAGTAGCTCGGGTATTTCTGCTCTTGATGTCACAAGTCCAATAAGTTTTGAACCAACATTATCTGGTATAGCTTCCGTAATTACCTGAAATTTCAGATAAGGAAAATTACTAAAAATTGCTTATTGATGAAACTGCCAAATAAAATACACTATAAAAGAAAACAGTTCACAAATAATCATTTAATTTGAATCTAAACTTTGTGCAAAACTGCATTTGATCGCTTAGCCTCCTTTCCTCCTTTCAAGAGAAGCCCATTCCCACTTCGTATTGCCAAGGAAGCTATCTGTTCAGATTAAATGAAGACATTAGCTTAGAATGCAGATAAACGGCGCCAAATCCATAAACAGAAAAATATGAAAATGTTTGATTTACCTGTACTAGTGCATCGGGGCGAGACTCAAAAACAATTAAAAGAACTCCCAAAGGAGATGATGTTTTCTCCAAAATTAGCCCCTCTGCAAGCTAAATAAAAAATAAACTATCAGAAATATCGTAGATCAACAACAACCAACTTTATCCAGTGCAATCAAGAGTGTCTATGACAAACTTATTCAAAACATCATCTTATAGCAACAAAAACATGAGTATATATTTAGTTAAAATAAACTATTCATTACCTCGGTTCGTTTTAAAATCTGACCAATTGGATCTTCCATGTTTGCAATAATTCGTATGTTGTTGGCAAGGCCTGCAATCTGTCGATTATCATAGTTTATCATGAGAAATTTAGCAGCTTGTTTAAAATTCAACAATTATGTATAATTAGTTAGTTAGCTAAAATTTAAATAATTTCTTCTTTACGTGAACTGTCTTGCCTTCTCATTCTTTAAACCCAGCCTAGCAACTAATGATTTTTCATATCCCGCTTCTTGAGCTGCTGCAACATCAGCTTCATTTTCGATCCTGATCTCTTTCTGATGCGATTCCAAGGCATCAGCTATATTTAGCAAAATTTGTTTCCTTTCTTCCGGAGATGCGGCCTGTAATGTAAGATTGAGAGATTAGCATGTTTCGGAAGGAATGGTATACTGAAAGCTTAGTGATGTTTAAGATATAAAAGAGACCTGAAGCCGTCTGGAACAGTCCCTAGCTGCAACTGCCATTTCACGTACATCAACCTCTTTTAATGGAACCCACTTGGCCGCATCTTTATGGAAGAGGGTACCGATACGCTGTCCTTGGAGGATTTTAGTGAGATTTTCAGCTGTGTTACCACTGAAAGGAGAAAAACAAAATGTTGCAGAACCCACTTGCGAAAATGAGAATCAGATGTAGAAATAAACTCCTTTTTTTATAATCCCGTAACAAAACAGCCCTAAAAGTGGTGCCTTTAAAAATGTTTAAAATAAATTTTAAAGAGGGGATTCAAGTATGCGATAAAAATGGTGCTTTTGAGAAATGCAAACAGCACTGCACCTGGTAATGATAACAGGAATGCCGGCATCGGCTGCATGAACAGAAGCTGTTACTTTCGCGGTCATCCCACCTCTTCCCACCCTAGACTTATCTCCAAAAGTAATTTCATTTTGATGCTTTTCCTTAACGTATGTGTGAATGAGCTTTGACTGAGGATCGCTTGGAGGGCCATTATAAAGACCGTCTACATCACTCAACAAAATAAGAAGATCTGCTTTTAATTCCAAGGCCAGCAAAGCCGATAAACTGTCGTTATCCCAAAATATGCCAGAAGAATCCTCGTATGGAGCTCTCCTAGTACTAACTGCATCGTTCTCGTTGAATATTGGAATAACTTTCAACGATAGAAGTGATTTCACAGTTTCGGAAAGTTGCTTTCTAAACTCTTTGTCTCTAAAATCATTGTCAGTAACAAGAAGCTGCGCAGATGTCACATCCAGCTACATCACGGGGTACAAAAAAAAAAGAATTAACAAAGCAATCTCCAGTTGATTTTCCAGATTTTGTAGTTCTTTAATACCACAAGAACATTATGAACCTCAGATATCACTGCAAAATTTGTTGACTATTCTATGTCAACTCCTCAAATATATACAACAAAATCAGACAGCAGATTAGCATGTACATATTTTCAAGTTTGATTCAGCTATGTAATTTTCAGATTAGCATGGTTTGCAAATCCTATCTAACAAACAGTAACTTACCACATGTGTTCCAATGAGCTAAGAATGGATGAAGGAAGGATCATCTATTAACTGTTGACTACTTTTTTAAATCCAGATTGAATACAAAATTCTTAATACAAATCAAATTCTTCATGCCACCGAGACATTTTCTTTTTCAAATAAGTGTATGCCTTTAAGCTCTGGTCTTCAAACTTCTTCTCAGGAGCATCAAACCTCATCTCAATTGGGCAAAGATCATCAAACATCTCTGCTCCAACAGATTCAGATTCAGTCTGCTTGCAGGACTTCTCCGAAACATGAAAAATAAATGATTCATAAATGTTATTGGTAGAAGAACACTTTCGCTGTACACTGTCTGTGCCAGAGAAAGTCAAGGCAATTGGACGATATGTCGAAAAAGGTTTTGGTTTTGAAGAATCAGCCCAGGGATCCTCATTCTCCTCAGCAAGGGAGACTGCATGATCATCAGGAGGCATAGAGCTGTGAGATGAAGCAGCAATCTCATTAGCCACCTGCATTACTTCTTTGTATTTGAGATCAAGCTCTGCTTCTACTGAAAATCCATCACTTCCCAAATCAGAGTACCCGTAGCGAACTTCATTAATCACAAGTAAAGCAGGGAAAGGAATAACTGGACCAACAATGTCATTGTCGCTATGGGGTGATGGTTTTCTAGAAAAGAACGGAGGCAACTGAGGAAGATCTGGAACAGCTAAGAATTCCAAAGGTACCCTGGTTTGGTTGAATCCATTGATTTCACGACATTCAGAATAACTCATGAATGCTAACTGTAGTAGCTCCAAAGGCAAGTCAGTCCACAGTTTTCTTAAGGCAACCTCGTGGAAGCTAGCCGGTAGCTTGACGTCGTTAAAAATAGAAGTAATTGCAGGAGATGATCTTGAATGGCCCAATCCACAAGCATTTAATTTCTTACACAATAATTCATGAACTTCTAAACTAAAAGGAGCCTCCTCTTGATCATTTGAATAGGCCTTGTCTAATTTCGTAGTAAGGATTTGAGCAAGATTACCATTTGCATAAGCACGAAGGTAATCCAATTTTAGGTAATGAAGTTCTGCAGATTTGTTTTCCTTAACACTCCTGGGATGTAGCAAGTGTGACTCGGTACATAAATCTGCTTCATGGCGACCTTCCAATATTCTAGCCAGAGACCATGAGGCGTGATATCTCTGTAATTCAAACCTTCCTGACGACGTTATCCTTACTAATGTAAAACCACCATGCTCATCTGGTTCACAAAGTAAGGAAGCAAGGTCATTGCTTAAAATGCCGAATCCCAAAACCATCTCTTTCTTTAGCTGCAAATCAACCCACTCAGGAAGTGCATCCTTCGACAAGTCTTCTCTAAACAGACAAATTCCACAATGACACTCGTGATTAGATAAATTGACTTCAGATGGAAGCTCCCAAGCACAGAATGTTGTGCTAATCTTCGAAAGCTTGGAAGTAATAGAACCTTTCCGAAATGGAACTGCAGGTCCATAGCAGAATACATTGAACTCAAAATTCCAAAATGATCCCAAGATAATGCAAAACCCCATTTCAGAAGCCAACTTAAAATTATCTACCTTTGAGTGAGATCTTAACGTAGCCAAGCTTAACACATTCATGTAACATGGTTCATCAATGTTATGCTTCCATTGCAATATTGGCATCAAAGGCTTCCTTACATCACACAGAACTAAAAGACTACTGGAAGCCACAGTGAAGTAAAAGTCATCAGGACCAGCCCTTGACAAGGCAAGAAACCGTTCGTTTACATTAGTAGCATACATCCGCAATGTCTCAATCTTCATTAAACAAGTCACACTGCATTCTTTCAATCTCAAATCAACTAAAAAAACAGCATCACAACGTGCAACTATCAAAATCCTCGGATGCCAACTAAACTCACAACTAAGCCAAGCCTTGTTTTCTTCCGAACCGGTCCAATCACTCCATGGTACTCTCAACCTAGTCCCCTTGAAAACATTCATGGAACCTTGAGACTCCAAATCAAACAAAAACAGCTGGCCGCTTTCTAACAAAACCAAACTCTCTTCCAGTATATGAGGACTCCAACAAGCATGCACAACAGTTTCCTTAAACACTTTACTTGTTCCCAAATAAGACATACTAGGACTGTGCATATTCAAATTATGATTCACAGTAAACCAACAAACTGAATAAAGCGAAGAAGCCAACAAATACCCAATAACAAGAGAAGAATCAGAGGCCCCTCCAAGTTCAGAATCAGTAACCGGATTAACTGACATCCGAAAAATTCGGCTCTTTGAACCTGTAGAAGCTCGAAAAACATTACCTTTAACATCAAGCCGAGTTTCCAACAGCGAGTCCTTAACACACAACATAAAAAACCCGATACTCTCGTCGTTTGCACCGGTTGGGAAGAGAATAACAACATTAGGGCTATCCCGGCACTTGAGGAGATGAATGCGGTTATGAAGGAATTGAGAAACATTGTGGTCGATTACTTGAATGGGAGAATCAAAGAGAGTAGCAATACTGGAAGCAGTGGAAGGGAGAATGGAAGGGTCAGAGGATACAAGGTAGCGTTCTGTTAAGAGATGATGTGGGAGCGAAAGAGAGGGGATTGTGGAAGAGAAAAGATGGGTGAGTGAGTTAGGGTTAGGGTTAAAGAAGATTGGACCAATGGAATGAGGATCAGAGAAAAGAAGAGGAGATACAGTGGATCCACCTACTGGGAATAGCGATTTCCATTCTTCTGAAAATTCTCTTGCCATTGCAACTGATGATAATGATTACTGGCGACGGAGGAGAGCGAAGAGACGGTTATGGCGGCTATGGAGGAGAGATAAGAGGCGGTTGTGGCGGCGAGAAGATGGCGAACTGGTTCTATGGTGACGAGACTTGGGGGCGGGAATAAAATTAGGGTTTTGGGAATTTGGCTTACGAGGGAAACGTACGTGAAGAGATTTGAGTTTTCTTAAACCTTATGTTTTGTTCGGCTTAAAGAAATAAAAATGAAAAATTACACAGAAATCAAAAAACAAATTTCCTTCTACCTTTTCTCTGCTGCCTCACCTATCCAGAAGTCCATGGTTGTTGGCATCATCTTTCTCCAAGCCAAAACCATCACACCATCACAACGTATTTGATTAAGATCACCTCCACCCATCGTTGTTGTCTTTGTGTATCTCCCTCAACTTGCATGCGCTTCATCTTCTCCAAGTTCATGGTTCCATGGCCCATAAGCTCTATCTTAACACTCATTCAAAAATAGTGTGAAAATATTTATGATCTTTCATTTTGGCTAAACAAACTAAAAGAATTGCAAAATCTCTGTTTTTATTTATCAACATATCTACAATAAAAACAGGGGAGAACAAAATATAACAAAGTTGGAATTTTTTTGGTAATCATCAACTCTATAGTGAAGACGGTGGTCTTGGAAAAATGCCGGTGACAACTGCATTAAAGCTAGGCGGCTAAGCCTGCAACATCAAGCCGATTGAAGGTAACCCAACATATTCATGGAATATGGGTCGTGGTTACTACTTGCTAATGTCTTTTTCTTAAAAAAAGAAAATAGTAAAAAAAAAGGATATGTGGCATACTATGCACCTTTAGATTGATCTGATGGATAAAGTTTTTTGAAAGTCAGTTTAACTTTCCCGCATTAAAGTTAGACAATCCGTGTCCCTACATTTACCACCACGCAAAAGTTCAACAACCACTTTTTTCTCAATCTCTCATCTAATTTCAAAAACACCAATCCTCTCTTCTCATCATCGGTGCGTCTCCGCTTCAATGACTGCTTAGAATGTGATGATGAAGGCCTTACCCCTGTTTGCTCATATGAACCCTGCACTTTGTCACTTGCATCATCGTGGCTCATTTCCTCTTCATTAGCTGTCAATGTTGGAGTTTCAGCATGCTCTTCAAAGTGAGGAGTGAGATTTACACCTCATCCCATGTTGAGTCAGATGCAACAACCATCCTCGTGAAAACCATCTTTATAGTAGGTGAAAACCATCCAATCTTTATGAAGGACAACTTATTTGATAACGAGAATATCCTATCTTTATGATTCAAGAGAAAGTTCTTTTGTACTATTTATATTTCATTATCCTGAAAAAAAATGATGTATGACTTCTTTGAGTTAATACCAATATTGTTTTGGATGGTCTATTAGAATTAAGTTCATGTATTTTACTATTTTTGAAATGTTTTAGGTATATGTATTTTCATGTGTTACTTGAACATCATAAATCATATTCACGAGTATTGTTATGAATATTTTGAACTATCAAATAATTTGAATGAACATTATGCACTTGGCCTAAAATGAGCGTTTGTATATAGTCTTTGATGTGAGTTAATCAATATACCTTTGCTAGTTTATAATTAGAATCCCTCTTAACTAAAACACTTTGCACACATTAGATATCAATAGCTTTTTAATCATCGAAATTTGTTATCTTTAAAACATCATTACAAACACCATTACAGTTTTTTGCTAAATAAATGAGTCAAGGCATTAGTCATTTCAAATATCTTTAATATATCATTTTAGATTTTTGCTCCACAAATGAGAGTCAAGCATTAAACATCTTTAAAAGAAAAAGGAAGAATGTTCATCAAAGAAATGTTCACTACAAGAATAAGATAATTTTAGAAGTGTCAAAAACTCTCATAAAACACCAAAAACTCTAACAAATATAACATTTGTGACCTAAAAAATCCTCACATTTTACTTAAAACAAACATTTGTGATTGTGAGAGTTTAAACCCACACAAACATTTGATGTTTTTTTAACTAAAAATGTGTTTGTAAGGGTAAAAATTGCCACACATGTATACGAGTTTAAGCTCCAACATATGTGTGACGATTTAGGTGTGAATCGTCACACCTTACTATTTCCTCCCTTTACTCTCCTCCTCCTCCTTCAAACCCACGTCTAAAGTCATAGAGAGGAGAGACCAATTGAAAGATAGTTAAATCATTATATAAATAAATATTTGATAAAATGCTAATCAGTTAATAACTAAATTTGGCAACACGTCTGTTCTAAATATAGAAATAAAATTAAATAAATAAGATTATTGGCTAAATATTACAAACTCCTAAGTAACTGCTAGAAGATACTGATACATTCATAGAAAAATATAAGAAAACAAGAAGACATCTCCTTCCTTGGAATACTGAATATCCGTTAACATTATCGTGACATAGAAGCTCCTTACATACACATTAAATTTTAGAAAAGCAGTAAAATGCGAGGTCTGATATTTACAAAATTGTTGAGGGAGCTCAAACATTGCATCAATCTCTGTACTTCTTCACCTTCCCAAATATTGGTCTTTCACTAGTTTTTGGCCAAAGGTGTCAAGACCAAGTTGATACGGGAGCACAATCTATCACATTTCTTCGGTAACTCTTCTAGCATCTATCGAATGGGAAAAGGAAAAAACGAACAAACCAATTCTGCTGCAGACAGCTAGCCAGTGGAGTGAGGTAGCAATGATAGCGGCTCATGTTTTATTTTATTTTACTACTGCAAGACTTCAAATTAATTATCCGAAGAACTGAACTTTGATGAAGACGGCCAAAGCTATTTGCAAGACAAATGTTGCAATTACAGTCAACGAAAGATCACTTCCTAAAAAGGATCTAAGGTTCAAAGCAACAAAGATAGCTGAGGCAAAACCAGCGAGGACTATTATAATCCACCGAAGAATCCCAACCGGAATAAGCAATAGAAACTGAAAATTTCATGAGACGTAAGTATGAGAATAAATCATGAAATGTGATTCATAAATAAATCAAAAACTAGCAAGCTAATATGCGCCTGTGCAAAAGGTAATGTAATTATAGCAAATTGCATACAATAATGACACAACATGTTATATACAGAGAGCAAAATCTAACAGAGGACAAGATGAAAATGGTGAGGGAATACCCCCACATGCACCAAAACCGTATAAGATTAGCATTTGAACCCATATACTGAAGGAAAAAGTAGTATGCCAATGGGACAACTATCACATAGCCATATATCGACCACGCAGCCGTATGCACAAAGTTAACGTCAAAGTTCCATGAAGTAGTGTTGTCTATATGTCTTTGCATAAGGTATGTTGCAAGATTACCCAGTAAGGCAAGTACAAAAACCAATGTTGTTGAGATCCATATAAGCCCATACCTGTAATAAATCATGTAAAAAAGTAATGGATTAATATTTTCATATTTTATTACTACAATTATAGTGTATACATGAAAAGAGAATAATATAATAGTAATTGTCACATTAATTAGGACTAATAATGACAGAATCAAATAAAATAAAATTAAGAAGAATAAAACCACAGAGTAAATCAGATTTTTCTTAACCAATTTGTTCTGAAAAAGTGATTAATGAAACGATTAAGAGAGTAGTGTTCGGGAAAACCCGAGTTCACATCCTGACCGAAACAGACTTAGACTAGTCTTTACTTATCTCCTAGCCAAACTCTACATTTCAATAATAATTTAACCCACAAAATACTCTTTAGGTACTGACAATTTTAAGGTATATACATGATCAACATTTTGGAAGATCTAAAATTTTGTTCTAAAATGGTTGGATCAACATATGTATTGAATTGGTAGAAATAATTATTACAATATATCTGACTCCATTATAGTGATATTAGGTAAGCTAATATTTTTTTGTGAAATTTGTTGTGTGTATCAGAAGAAAGAATCGCTTGTCCAAAGTATTTGATGGTGTTTATAAAGAGAAGGGTGTCTCTATACGCCAAAGAAGACTTTGGTGAAATTGGGTAAAGGTTGTCGCATAACAAATATGGAAGTTGTTTAACTATTCTTGGTTAGGACGGTTGCTCAGACAAGTCTTCGTCAGATCAAAGTAAAGGTTGATGTAGAGTTGAAGCTTAGAACATGATTATTGTGTCTAGAAAGTTTGTTGGATCAAGATTATTGAAGATTTTGAGTATTATTAGTTAGTACTTTACATCAACAAAAGGAAATATCATTTTAAATTTGTGTTGGATAAATCATTGGACTTTTTGTGTTCAGGTTGATGATAATCCATTGTACCAAAATACTTGTATCTTTAACTTTAAAATAGTGGAAGACGTTACTATTTCCAATGGTTAAGGCCATTGAAGAGTGAATTAGTCATAGTGAGGATGAATTATCGAACCATTATATATCCAGTGTACATTTTTTTTCTCTATCACTTTTTTTTGTGCATAATATTATATGCGTTAGATTTTGTTCATCTTTATAATGTCATATAAATTTAAATCTCACTTATAATATTTCATCATATAACTTTAGGTATACGATCCATCTAGTTCATTGAACATTCAACACTCCAATCAAGATTGTGTTAACTCTATATTTTGGATTTAATTGCTTGTTAAGACAACTTCGTTTATCTTGGTTGTTATTGATTAAGTCATTCTTATTAGGAAGATGATGACGCTTATATTTCTTGAATCAATTTGTTGTATTTTGCTTCTATTGTCCATCTTTTGCTTCTTCACTTTAAACTCTGATTTTGTAAAAATAAATATAAATGGTCCCACCCAACATATGTCTTATCTGATCATGTAAGTGTTTCTTGTGGTTTGTGCCATGATCTCTTAGACTCTCCAATGGTGCAACTCATTTTTGAGTTTTTTATGGGTCTCACCAGCCATATCATCTCAAAATAATTTATTTAATATTTATTTTATTGATGTAATTCAAATGGGTCCCACAATTTTACCTCGTAAATTAATTTGATTGGGTACTACAATTTTTGACTAGTTGCATTGCAATGCAACTCTATTATGACATGGCAAATTATTACAATATTTAATTATTATATTAATGTCTAGTTGGAGAACTCGTTGAAAAGTATTATCATTGGAGATGCTCTTAGAGACAGGCTCATACTCTTTAATTGTGAATTTTTGTCGATATTGTGGTATAAATTTTGGAAATTTCTCTATAGACCTCCCAACCTTCTAGTCCACCTCTGGTGAAAAACCCAAACTGCCCCTGACTTCGGAAGTTCATTTCCGAAATGCAAGAAAAAGGCGTTTTCGGAGATGCATCTCCGAAAGCGTCTTTTTTTTTTTTGAAAAAATTGTCTTATTTCGGAAGTTCATTTCCGAAAACATCATTTCGGAAGTGCACTTCCGAAATACTGCGATTTCTGCAGATTTATCAAAACACTCCCCCTCCCCCAATCATTTACCCTAAATCAAAACAAAAAGTGGCAAAGGCGAAAATTTGTGCAAACAGAATTCCAAGGCTGCATCAAGGCTCCAATCACACTGCTAAACAACATTCAAAAGCCCCCAATCCTAACACTTTGTAAGTTTTGAAATTTTTAGATTCATTATTCAAATGCATGTTATTTAGGGTTTTAATTGCATAAATGATATATGGTTAGGTTGTTAGTAGTATTTAGGTTGTTTAGAAGCATTTTGATTTGGTTTGAAGTTTGGTTTAGGGGTCTGCCATGGAAGTTGCAGAAAACTCCATCGCAGGGGTGTTTCGGAAGTTCATTTCCGAAAACACCTCCATCCCAGTTTTCGGAAATGAACTTCCAAAATGTATCAGAAGTTCAAATTTTTTTGTTTTTTATTTTGTCTCGCATATTAATCGATTTCAATTGTTTACAGGAACATGTCAGACAACCAACCAGCACGCATCAGACAGGGAAGGGAGACCAAGACTGCGTCGGCTAGAGAGGGTAGGGAGTGTCCGTTTTAATTTGCAAGTACTTTATTTTTAACGCCTTTGTTTATTGTGCCTGTTTCTTTGAAGTTTGTGTGCATGCGTTCTGACTTCTTTGACGGCGTGTCGCTGGTTTCCAACGTCTTTGTTCTTTAATGACTTGTCTGTTTCCCAAGCGTTTTTGTCCCCTTTGTTCTTTTATAAAAGGAGGTCTTATGGACCTTTCTTTCTTCATTTTTACGCAGGAATGGGTGGCGCTAAGGGAAGAAAGGGTTCTTCAAAGAAGGAGGTGAAGGAGGTGAAGGAGAAGAAGAAGGTTTTGACTGGTTCTGTTTCTCGTCCCCTGGGGGTCCATGGCTCGGACGTGCAGGCTCAGTCTTCAGGCGTGATCAACGCTGATGGTTCTGAGACTGAGTGGGATGAGGATTGGTATAATTATCTTCATTCGGAGGAGTTCGCTCGTCGGGAAGAATAACGTGTTTTTGTTTTGTTTGATGTGTATTTTGTAACGCTCGTCGGGCAGAATAACGTGTCTTTGTTTTGTTTTGTTTTGATTTCGGATTGTATCTTTCGCACAGTGTTTTGGATTGGATTTATCATCTTAGTATTTTCAGTTTATCTGTTGCTTATTTTTATTTGGCGTTTGCGTTTAATTAAAATGCGAGACAGTTTAAGAAAAAACATAAAAAAAAAACACAGTTTCTGCATAATTCGGAAGTTCATTTCCGAATTCACCCCCATGAGGTGTTTTCGGAAGTTCATCTCCGAAGACACCCCCATGAGGTGTTTTTCGGAGATGCACTTCCGAATTGTGGAATTTTTTAAAAAAAAAAAGCGCTTCGGAAGTTCATTTCCGAAGCAGGGGTATTTTGGGATTTTCGCTGGGGGTGACCCCCATAGGGAGGTGGCTAAAGAAATTTTCTAAATTTTTTAGATGGTTATAATGATCTTCTGTCCTTTCTATTCTAAGAATCTTTTTCACTGTTTGAGGCATTTATTTTGTTGGGAGGGTTGTCTAGAATTAGGATGGTTTCCCTATCACTCGGTTGGTTGTGTGGTGTCTTTGTAAATTCTAAAACAATGCTGTTTTTTTCAGGTATGTTTTTTAATGTGATAGTTTTTTAAGATAAAAAGAAATTCAACTTATTTTTTAATTGCCTAGAGAATTTTATCATCGACTTGACTTGAGGCAATAGTAGTTAGAGAGCCTGTGACCAATTTATTGAGGTTGATAGTGTGTTTTTGTTGTCTTTTAGAGAACTTTGTTTCTGGGCGGTTTTGATTTGGTCTTTTGCTTTTGGTTGATCTTGTTGAAGGCGGTCTTTTGGTTGATCTTGTTGTCCCCTTAACTCACTTTATTATTGAATCCCCCTTAATTAACTTTTTGTCCGAACTTGAATATTAGACATATATGTTTAAATTGTCCATCCTTTGCTATAAAAAACATAGCTGCCTACCATTATTTTGAGAAAGATATTAATACTACAATTTATCATTGCAAATTTGATTACTCCATGCTTGCTAATTGCTATTATTAATGATTGGATATGAAATATTTTGTCTGAAAAGTTATTATGATCACACTCTAACATGGACACCGACTCATGAGGACTTCAAATATAAAAACTATGTCTATTTTGTCATTTTCCTACCAAAGCATATTTGGTTGTAAGACACAATTTCACAACTAATTTAGCTACCAATTTACCTAGCTAGCTATAGTAAACTCTCGAGTCAATTTTTCAATTCCATGTAAGAAAAATAAATTGACTCACTTTCAAAATTGTTTGATGTAGAATCACCTTTAAAGGAGTTTTTTATCATTTTTGTTGAAATGTACTCAAACTCTCACAATTTTATTCTCTGCAACACCAATATCTCTAGAAAAAAGATATGTCTCTGTCAATATTAATGTTTGAAATTTATCGATATCAACATTCGTGTCATTGTTAATATCGTATTGCTGGTATCTAGAGCTGTCAAATGGGCTAGTCCGTATAGGCTGGCCCTAAAAAGGACCTTGATTGCCCAATCCTAAAAAGACCAAGGCCCATCAAGGCCGGCCCGTTTAGGGCCAGGTAACCCATATTGACAGCTATGCTTCATATTTAACTCATTTATTCTATTGATAATACATTATTTCCTTTCTTGATAATACATTCTTTTTGAAATATAAGTTTGTAAGATTTTATTGCCTGATTGATTCATGACAACTTTTTTGTTTTCGTTTCCTATTTTCTCTTTCATTTACAATCTTATTTTCTCAGTTTCCTTTACAAATCAGGCAATAGGTATATGAACGCAGGAAGTTGTGTTCCGAATTCCATTTAATTGATCATGAGAAACACTTAGAAATCATATAAAACAATACCAGGCACAACAATCATTGATATCTTATTGCATAAAATTTACAAGGCAGTCATTAATGTCTGATCTTTAACACCAGTTTGAACTTTCTTGATAGACAATCTCATACCCTTTCTGTCGAATTGAACAATGTGGTTGTTGAACTAGAAGATCCCACACACAGCATGATTATATATTTGATCTGGTTCATGACAGCTTTGTTAGGAATGCAGCTGTAATCTGGTGAAGAATTTAAGTGTTTAGTTTCTAAACAAATTAGAAAGAAATGGCGTAGAACGGATCTATATGTGATACATTATTAGTTCAAGGGAATACCCTAATTTCATATTTTTGGTTGCTGGTTCACTGTATTGAGCCTGTGGCTGGCTTAGCTGGAGATTGTTCGGCGCATGAAAATCATATCCATTTCTGATAGTGCATGAAAGATTGGTTGCCAACATTATCTTCAGTTATACTCCTTGCTTCATAAACCTTCTTATGTAGCTCTGGATTTTCTTTCTGGATGAAGTCCATCTTTTTATGGAGTTCGACATTTTCTTGATGGACAAGAGTTCCCTACAATGGTATCAACAGAAATTGCTCAGAAATTTGCGAGAAAGCCTTGTCAAATACAGCAAAAAAACCAGACTCCTCCTGGCACCTTTTGGTGTAGTTCTTCAATCTCATTAGTCAAAATGTGATCCTCCAGGGAAATAGATGGTACTGTAAAAAAGCTTAAAATTGATTGAGTGAGGTTTGACTATACCCGACATACCTTTTTTATTCGAACACCCTTCAGGCTAATCTCCAGTTGATTTTCCAGATTTTGTAGTTCTTTAATACCACAAGAACATCATGAACCTCAGATATCACTACAAAATTTGTTGACTATTCTATGTCAACTCCTCAAATATATACAACAAAATCAGACAGCAGATTAGCATGTACATATTCTCAAGTTTGATTCAGCTATGTAATTTTCAGATTAGCATGGTTTGCAAATCCTATCTATCAAACAGTAACTTACCACATGTGTTCCAATGAGCTAAGAATGGATGAAGGACGGATCATCTATTAACTGTTGACTGCTTTTTTAAATCCAGATTGAATACAAAATTCTTTATACAAATCAAATTCTTCATGCCACCGAGACATTTTCTTTTTCAAATAAGTGTATGCCTTTAAGCTCTGGTCTTCAAACTTCTTCTCAGGAGCATCAAACCTCATCTCAATTGGGCAAAGATCATCAAACATCTCTGCTCCAACAGATTCAGATTCAGTCTGCTTGCAGGACTTCTTCGAAACATGGAAAATAAATTATTCATAAATGTTATTGGTAGAAGAACACCTTCGCTGTACACTGTCTGTGTCAGAGAAAGTTAAGGCAATTGGACGATATGTCGAAAAAGGTTTTGGTTTTGAAGAATCAGCCCAGGGATCCTCATTCTCTTCAGCAAGGGAGACTGCATGATCATCAGGAGGCATAGAGCTGTGAGATGAAGCAGCAATCTCATTAGCCACCTGCATTACTTCTTTGTATTTGAGATCAAGCTCTGCTTCTACTGAAAATCCATCACTTCCCAAATCAGAGTACCCGTAGCGAACTTCATTAATCACAAGTAAAACAGGGAAAGGAATAGCTGGACCAACAATGTCATTGTCGCTATGGGGTGATGGTTTTCTAGAAAAGAATAGAGGCAACTGAGGAAGATCTGGAACAGCTAAGAATTCCAAAGGCAAGTCAGTCCACAGTTTTCTTAAGGCAACCTCGTGGAAGCTAGCCGGTAGCTTGACGTCGTTAAAAATAGAAGTAATTGCAGGAGATGATCTTGAATGGCCCAATCCACAAGAATTTAATTTCTTACACAATAGTTCATGAACTTCTGAACTAAAAGGAGCCTCCTCTTGATCATTTGAATAGGCCTTGTCTAATTTCGTAGTAAGGATTTGAGCAAGATTACCATTTGCATAAGCACGAAGGTAATCCAATTTTAGGTAATGAAGTTATGCAGATTTGTTTTCCTTAACACTCCTGGGATGTAGCAAGTGTGACTTGGTACATAAATCTGCTTCATGGCAACCTTCCAATTTTCTAGCCAGAGACCATGAGGCGTGATATCTCTGTAATTCAAACCTTCCTGACGATGTTATCCTTACTAATGTAAAACCACCATGCTCATCTGGTTCACAAAGTAAGGAAGCAAGGTCATTGCTTAAAATGCTGAATCCCAAAACCATTTCTTTCTTTAGCTGCAAATTGTAACACCATATTTTTAATTATTTAATCGTCGTGTGTTATTTTAATTGTTTGGTCTTGTTAAGGGTGTGTGGTTGACCGTGTAAGTGTGGAGTCCATAGTGGGACGGGTAGACTGGAAATGTAGGTAGTAATTATGTGATATAAGTAATAATAGTTTTATTTTTATTATTATAATTACTATCATTATTATTATGATTATTATTATGCTTATTATTGGTATTATTATTATTATTATTATTAATAGAATAATAGAATGAATATTTAGTGATTTATTAAATAATTATTTAATTAGGGAAGGGTAAGGTTGGAATTAAGTATTAGAGGTCTAAGGGTTAGTATTGGAATAAAAGAGAATTAGAAGTTGAGAAAAGGAAGAGTTACGTAGAAAAGTGAAAAATATCGTAGAAGTGAGAAGAGGAAGAAGAACAAGCTAGAGAGGAAGATCAAGGGAGAGCTAGGGCAATTTCAAGAATTAATCTCCTCAGGATTTTCTGAGCAATTTCGAGGTAAGGGGGGTTTCCATGCTATTATTCTTGATATGGGTTTAGGTCTAATGATATGATTTTGGGTTTTGGGGATTTGTCGTTATGTGATAATTTTGATGATTGTTGATTTACGAATTCTATGTTGTTATGATGATTGTTGTTGGAATGATAATTGGTTGCAATTGTTGTTATGAGATTGTATGATTATGAAGTGTATGATATAAATGTGTTGTTGTTGCGTGTTCGCGTGTCAGAGTCAGAATGAAGTTACGAACAATTTTGAAAAGGGTTTTTGTTCTTGAAATTGCTAGAATTGAAATGTTAGGGTTTGGATTTGGATTCAAAACTTTTGTGCTGGAAATCATGTTTTAAGGTTCCTAATTGTTGATATATGATAGATATAGGTTTCTATGTATTTAATTTGTATTATAGTGATGTTTAGATGAGATTTTGAGGGGATTTGAGTGGGAACCCGAGAGCTGTTCGCAAGAAAAATGCAGGATTTTTATAAAACTTCAAAAATTCATAACTTGAGTTTCGGGTGTCCGTTTGACTCACCGTTCGAACCTGGAGAAATCTAATACAGTGTACTTTCTTGTAAAAATGTTTTCAAGTCCTAGAATTAAATTTAAATAGGGTATAATGTGCTTTTAAGGTGTCAGTATAAAATGTCAGTGTCGGGTTTATTGAAATACTTTGAAAAATCATAACTTGTGTTCCGTGTGTCCGTTTGACGAGCCGTTTGAAGTGTCGAAAAGCTAACGAGATAATATTTATTTTGGGAAAATAAAATGAGTGATGTGAGATATTTTTACAATGGATACTTTTGAGAAAACGTTAAATTATTTCTTGAGAATTAAACGGTAGTCCACTTTGTGTTAATGATGTTGTGAGGTCAAATGATGGTATTATGATGATGTTTTATTGATGTTAATATGTTGTTCATGATAATGTGATGATGATACTTTAATGACGTGCGTGATTAAATATGCAATACATGCTATGTGAAGTATATGATGATTTTGATGTTGTGTTATTAAACTGCTGCTGTGCTGGCTGTTAAGGGCTACCATTGTGTGCATGCTGATGTAGTTGATGTGTTATGTTGTGATAATGTGCGTGTGAGCGGTATATGCGGTGTAAGCGAATTATATTGAATAATTATATGTTGTGTGTTGTCTTAGCACAACAGTGGTAATTCTTTGTGAATTACGGTAAGCGTATGGCTTACGAGTGATCAGGAGGATCGTGTGAAGATAATTCGTTGCTCAGTGGAGTGTATGCGAATTATCCGGATTCTTTTAGGAATCGGGTTCGATTGAATGAACCATGAATTGGTGCGATCATGAAATAGGGATCGTACTTGACCATGAAACAGGGGTCGTGGGTGTGATCTTGAAATAGGGGTCACACTGGACCATGAAAAAGGGGTCGAGAGTTCCGACGGGAACTGTGGTCATGAACCACGATGTTTTGGTACCACATGCATTGTGTCAAGTCATTGAGTCACATTGCATTGTCATTATTATTATTATATGTTTGTTGAGTTGTGATTGGAAGGGACATGTGTGTCGTGATATGTGCATTGTGGAGTTGCACAAATGAATGGATCTGTGATGACTTGTTTATGATATTGTGAATGATGCGTTAATTTATACTGTGACGAATGTTTGAATAAACGAAGTTTGTATATGCAGTGTGATGTTATGTGAACATGAACCTCGACTTGTGAATTATGTTATTATATTTGTTCCTATATCTTTTATAATGGTATGTGAGTACTCACCCTTTCTGCTGATATTTCCCCTACCATGGGAAATGGGCAGGTACTCAAGAATAGCAGTGGAAGTCCAGGATAGCTTTATGGAAGTCTTCCGGGTTGTTAGTTCGAGTTGCTCTGATACGTAACACGGGATGTTTTTGGGATTATTTTATTTGTTATTTTTAATTGAATTTTGTTACGTATCTGTTTTTGATTCAAATATTTGATGACCACGATTTTATGTGGAGTTTTGGAATAAGTTGGCAAATGTGCCGTGATTATTTTTAAATAAAATAATATTTCCGCTGTTTTTATTGATTAATGAGAAATGAATAGATGAAGTAATTGAGACTTCATATTCTGTTTGGTTTGAAATGATGTGACATTCCACTTGTGTTTGTGAACTCTGATAAATTTTTATTATTTTACCGTATTTTTATAAAATGGGAAAGTGGGGTGTTACAAGTGGTATCAGAGCAGGTCGGTCTGTCCGGCCAATGTTGTCTAATGTTGTTTGTCCCTTAGTACTCGACATGTGTGTGAAACATTGTCGGTACTTGTTTGTTAGTTCTAGTCGTTGTCTGCAGGTGTTGGGTTGAAATAAGTGGGGGAGAGGCTTGTCTCCCGGACGTGTTGTTAGTATGTAGAAGTTGGTTCAAGGTGATGTCGATTGTAAGAGTGCAAACGTTATTGAAGCGATGTTGTTGCAAACTAGCGAGAGTATGGACTCATGAATTCGTAACAGTCGAGTTTGAGATGTGCGTAGATTATGGATGGTGAATTGATTGAGAATGAGGAATTATTCCAATAGAAATGATAGTTGATGGATTAATTCGGTAGATGGTATGTCTTGAGTATAGTTGGATTAAAGTCGGGTGATTTTCGTAGTTGGATGAAAAGAAAGGATGTTGGTAGATCTTGGAAGCACGAGAGAGAGAGAGAGAGAGAGAGAGAGAGAGAGAGAGAGAGAGAGAGAGAGAGAGAGAGAGAGAGAGAGAGAGAGAGAGAGAGAGAGAGAGAGAGAGAGTGAGAGAGAGAGAGAGAGATATGGAACTTATGTTCATCAATCTCCAATTATGATTTTTGCAATTATGGAGCAGATGTCAGTAAAAGGGGCATAACTTTTTACTCGTGATTCTGATTGAAGCGATTCTGGACTTTTTGGAAAGCTTACAAAATTCCCTATAGGTTGCATATAAGATTTGTCTTTGGGAGGTTTGTGAAGAGGGAGAAAAGTACGTTTTAATATTTGGGTTTGATGCTGACTTTTTGGAAAATTCTGCATACGAAAATTCTGAACCAGTCCCATTGCAAGGATGATAAATTTTTACTCGTAACTCGAATTTGGGCGATTCCTGAAGTTCTGGAATATACACGAAATTTACTTCATTTTGGAATATAATTTTATGCCTGGGAAGTCTGTATTGGAAGAGATAATTGTGTTTGAAGTTGGGTGATTCTTGCTGAAAATTGAAAAGGTGAAGAAGAATGTAAAATATTGATAAGGAATGAAACGTTGGTATTTGTAAGATTGCGACGGTATCGGAAAATGCATGGAGATGCAATTTATGTTGAATGAGAATGATTATAGTGATGATGTTATGAGATGGTAATGTTGAGAGAAGAACGAATTCAAGAGAGGCCGCGATAATACTGTTAAGTTGTGAATTGAATGAGGCAAAGTGTGAAACTAGGTGGATTATAAAGATTCTGAGAATAAAAGAAAGATGATTGGTTGGTTAGCATTGTTGAAATTCTTAACTTGGATGAAAGTTGCAATTGGAGCGAACCGAATCGAATTGTATTTAATGTAGTAGTAATACCCGATGTTAGAAGGATGTTTAATTGATAATTGTGTTGTGATTATTAAAAGGAGTGAAATTATAAGTTGATTTATTAAAGTGCGATTTTGGTTGGAAAAAGATGAGTTACTCGGTTGTGTTGATTCGAACAAGAATTTATGGAGCACTATGTCAATATAAGTAGGAATCGATGGTTTGGTATGTTGAATTAGTGGGAAGTGAAGAAGATGAGTTATCTTGTTAGAATTAGTTGGACCCATGTACCATATGTGGTTGTAATGTTGTTATGTGTTTAAGACGATTTTGAAGAATGTGTTATTAAAAGATGGTAAAGTTATAGCATGTTTAATGACAATTAGGAATTTATGAAAGTATATGAATGTCCCATCCAAGATTTGGAAGTAGTCGTTGTTGTAATTATGTTGAATGTTCCGAGGTGTTGTCTTACGGATCTAAGTTGAAATATTCGGTAACTACGAGAGCGTAGAATACCTGTTGGAACGGAACTTCCGAAGAGTTAAGTCAAAAATCTTTATTATGTCGGTTTTGGTGATTGGAAGTTGGAGTAAACTGGGTAGAGTTGATACTTTACAAGTAATCAGAGTGCGCAGCGAATGCATGGTGTAGTGCAGTTGTTCATATGTGAGTAACAACGATGTTGGTAGGTTGGTTGCGTTGATGTCGTGTTTAAGTTGTGTGTTTTTATGTTGTTGTGTTATAGTTCTTAAACCAGTGAATTCTTAAGTTGGTTACTCTTTGTGTTGTGATGTTAAGTTGTAAAGTGTGTTACTTGAGTAGCATTCATGTTGTTTTCGCCGTTGATGTTATGAGTTGTTGTATTATACGTGAGGTTGTTTTTCGAAGATGAGAGTTGATTAGTCGGATGGAATAAGTAGTTGGAGTAGTTGTATCGGATAAATTTTCGAGGACGAAAATAATTTAAGTGGGGGAGAGTTGTAACACCATATTTTTAATTATTTAATCGTCGTGTGTTATTTTAATTGTTTGGTCTTGTTAAGGGTGTGTGGTTGACCGTGTAAGTGTGGAGTCCATAGTGGGACGGGTAGACTGGAAATGTAGGTAGTAATTATGTGATATAAGTAATAATAGTTTTATTTTTATTATTATAATTACTATCATTATTATTATGATTATTATTATGCTTATTATTGATATTATTATTATTATTATTATTAATAGAATAATAGAATGAATATTTAGTGATTTATTAAATAATTATTTAATTAGGGAAGGGTAAGGTTGGAATTAAGTATTAGAGGTCTAAGGGTTAGTATTGGAATAAAAGAGAATTAGAAGTTGAGAAAAGGAAGAGTTACGTAGAAAAGTGAAAAATATCGTAGAAGTGAGAAGAGGAAGAAGAACAAGCTAGAGAGGAAGATCAAGGGAGAGCTAGGGCAATTTCAAGAATTAATCTCCGCAGGATTTTCTGAGCAATTTCGAGGTAAGGGGGGTTTCCATGCTATTATTCTTGATATGGGTTTAGGTCTAATGATATGATTTGGGGTTTTGGGGATTTGTCGTTATGTGATAATTTTGATGATTGTTGATTTACGAATTCTATGTTGTTATGATGATTGTTGTTGGAATGATAATTGGTTGCAATTGTTGTTATGAGATTGTATGATTATGAAGTGTTTGATATAAATGTGTTGTTGTTGCGTGTTCGCGTGTCAGAGTCGGAATGAAGTTACGAACAATTTTGAAAAGGGTTTTTGTTCTTGAAATTGCTAGAATTGAAATGTTAGGGTTTGGATTTGGATTCAAAACTTTTGTGCTGGAAATCATGTTTTAAGGTTCCTAATTGTTGATATATGATAGATATAGGTTTCTATGTATTTAATTTGTATTATAGTGATGTTTAGATGAGATTTTGAGGGGATTTGAGTGGGAACCCGAGAGCTGTTCGCAAGAAAAATGCAGGATTTTTATAAAACTTCAAAAATTCATAACTTGAGTTTCGGGTGTCCGTTTGACTCACCGTTCGAACCTGGAGAAATCTAATACAGTGTACTTTCTTGTAAAAATGTTTTCAAGTCCTAGAATTAAATTTAAATAGGGTCTAATGTGCTTTTAAGGTGTCAGTATAAAATGTCAGTGTCGGGTTTATTGAAATACTTTGAAAAATCATAACTTGTGTTCCGTGTGTCCGTTTGACGAGCCGTTTGAAGTGTCGAAAAGCTAACGAGATAATATTTATTTTGGGAAAATAAAATGAGTGATGTGAGATATTTTTACAATGGTTACTTTTGAGAAAACGTTAAATTATTTCTTGAGAATTAAACCGGTAGTCCACTTTGTGTTAATGATGTTGTGAGGTCAAATGATGGTATTATGATGATGTTTTATTGATGTTAATATGTTGTTCATGATAATGTGATGATGATACTTTAATGACGTGCGTGATTAAATATGCAATACATGCTATGTGAAGTATATGATGATTTTGATGTTGTGTTATTAAACTGCTGCTGTGCTGGCTGTTAAGGGCTACCATTGTGTGCATGCTGATGTAGTTGATGTGTTATGTTGTGATAATGTGCGTGTGAGCGGTATATGCGGTGTAAGCGAATTATATTGAATAATTATATGTTGTGTGTTGTCTTAGCACAACAGTGGTAATTCTTTGTGAATTACGGTAAGCGTATGGCTTACGAGTGATCAGGAGGATCGTGTGAAGATAATTCGTTGCTCAATGGAGTGTATGCGAATTATCCGGATTCTTTTAGGAATCGGGTTCGATTGAATGAACCATGAATTGGTGCGATCATGAAATAGGGATCGTACTTGACCATGAAACAGGGGTCGTGGGTGTGATCTTGAAATAGGGGTCACACTGGACCATGAAAAAGGGGTCGAGAGTTCCGACGGGAACTGTGGTCATGAACCACGATGTTTTGGTACCACATGCATTGTGTCAAGTCATTGAGTCACATTGCATTGTCATTATTATTATTATATGTTTGTTGAGTTGTGATTGGAAGGGACATGTGTGTCGTGATATGTGCATTGTGGAGTTGCACAAATGAATGGATCTGTGATGACTTGTTTATGATATTGTGAATGATGCGTTAATTTATACTGTGACGAATGTTTGAATAAACGAAGTTTGTATATGCAGTGTGATGTTATGTGAACATGAACCTCGACTTGTGAATTATGTTATTATATTTGTTCCTATATCTTTTATAATGGTATGTGAGTACTCACCCTTTCTGCTGATATTTCCCCTACCATGGGAAATGGGCAGGTACTCAAGAATAGCAGTGGAAGTCCAGGATAGCTTTATGGAAGTCTTCCGGGTTGTTAGTTCGAGTTGCTCTGATACGTAACACGGGATGTTTTTGGGATTATTTTATTTGTTATTTTTAATTGAATTTTGTTACGTATCTGTTTTTGATTCAAATATTTGATGACCACGATTTTATGTGGAGTTTTGGAATAAGTTGGCAAATGTGCCGTGATTATTTTTAAATAAAATAATATTTCCGCTGTTTTTATTGATTAATGAGAAATGAATAGATGAAGTAATTGAGACTTCATATTCTGCTTGGTTTGAAATGATGTGACATTCCACTTGTGTTTGTGAACTCTGATAAATTTTTATTATTTTACCGTATTTTTATAAAATGGGAAAGTGGGGTGTTACACAAATCAACCCACTCAGGAAGTGCATCCTTTGACAAGTCTTCTCTAAACAGACAAATTCCACAATGACACTCGTGACTAGATAAATTGACTTCAGACGGAAGCTCCCAAGCACAGAATGTTGTGCTAATCTTCGAAAGCTTGGAAGTAATAGAACCTTTCCGAAATGGAACTGCAGGTCCATAGCAGAATACATTGAACTCAGAATTCCAAAATGATCCCAAGATAATGCAAAACCCCATTTCAGAAGCCAACTTAAAATTATCTACCTTTGAGTGAGATCTTAACGTAGCCAAGCTTAACAAATTCATGTAACACGGTTCATCAATGTTATGCTTCCATTGCAATATTGGCATCAAAGGCTTCCTTACATCACACAGAACTAAAAGACTACTGGAAGCCACATTGAAGTAAAAGTCATCAGGACCAGCCCTTGACAAGGCAAGAAACCGCTCGTTTACATTAGGAGCATACATCCGCAATGTCTCAATCTTCATTAAACAAGTCACATTGCATTCTTTCAATCTCAAATCAACTAAAAAAAACAGCATCACAACGTGCAACTATCAAAATCCTCGGATGCCAACTAAAGTCACAACTAAGCCAGGCCTTGATTTCTTCCGAACCGGTCCAATCACTCCATGGTACTCTCAACCTAGTCCCGTTGAAAACATTCATGGAACCTTGAGACTCCAAATCAAACAAAAACAGCTGGCCGCTTTCTAACAAAACCAAACTCTCTTCCAGTATATGAGGACTCCAACAAGCATGCACAACAGTTTCCTTAAACACTTTACTTGTTCCCAAATAAGACATACTAGGACTGTCCATATTCAAATTATGATTCACAGTAAACCAACAAACCGAATAAAGTGAAGAAGCCAACAAATACCCAATAACAAGAGAAGAATCATAGGCCCCTCCAAGTTCAGAATCAGTAACCGCATTAACTAACATCCGAAAAATTCGGCTCTTTGAACCTGTAGAAGCTCGAAAAACATTACCTTTAACATCAAGCCGAGTATCCAACACCGAGTCCTTAACACGCAACATAAAAAACCCAATACTCTCATCGTTTGCACCGGCTGGGAAGAGAATAACAACATTGGGGCTGTCCCGGCACTTGAGGAGATTAATGCGGTTATGAAGGAAATGAGAAACATTGTGGTCAATTACTTCAATGGGAGAATCAAAGAGAGTAGCAATACTGGAAGCAGTGGAAGGGAGAATGGAAGGGTCAGAGGATACAAGGTAGCGTTCTGTTAAGAGATGATGTGGGAGCGAAAGAGAGGGGATTGTGGAAGAAAAAAGAGGGGTGAGTAAGTTAGGGTTAGGGTTAAAGAAGATTGGACCAATGGAGTGAGGATCAGAGAAAAGAAGAGGAGATACAGTGGATCCACCTATTGGCAATAGCGATTTCCATTCTTCTGAAAATTCTCTTGCCATTGCAACTACTGATAATGATAATTGGCGACGGAGAGCGAAGAGACGGTTATGGCGGCTATGGAAAAGAGATAAGAGGCGGTTGTGGCCGCGAGAAGATGGCGGATTGGTTCTATGGTGACAAGACTTGGGGGCGAGAATAAAATTAGGGTTTTGGGAATTTGGCTTACCAGGAAAACATGAAGAGTGAGGTAGCAATGATGGCGGCTCGTGTTTTATTTTATTTTACTACTGCAAGACTTCAAATTAATTATCCGAAAAACTGAACTTTGATGAAAACGGCCAAGGCTATTTGCAAGACAAATGCTGCAATTACGGTCACCGAAAGATCACTTCCTAAAAAGGATCTTAGGTTCAAAGCAACAATGCTAGCTGAGGCAAAACCAGTGAGGATTATTATAATCCACCGAAGAATCCCAACTGGAATAAGCAATAGAAACTAAAAATTTCATGAGATGTAAGTATTAGAATAAATCATGAAATTGTGAGCTAAGGAAACAGTGCTGAGATTATCACAGTAGAGCAGAGGAGTAGCAGTAAGCACATGTAGTTCAGCTAAGAGGGATTGAATCCAAAGAACCTCAGAGGCAGTACTGGCTAAACTTCTGTACTCAGCCTCTGTGCTTGACCTGGCGACTAGGGTCTGCTTCTTGGACCACCAGGAAATCAGATTAGGGCCTAAGAAGATACAAGAGCCTGATGTAGACTTCCTATCATCAGGATCTGACCCCCAGTCAGCATCAGAAAAGGCAGTGATGGAGATAGGATGATGAGAAGCAGCTGGCATAAAGTGAAGACCATGATGAAGGGTACCCCTAAGGTACCTCAAAATCCTCTTGACAGCAACCCAATGACTTTGCATAGGTTGAGATAGGAACTGGCAGGCTTTATTCACTGCAAAGCTGATTTCAGGTCTGGTAATAGTGGCATATTGGAGAGCCCCTACTACAGACCTATAGTAAGTAGGATCAGGTAAATAATCAGTCCCCATTTTGGTCAGTTTTAGATTGGAAATCATAGGAGTAGGTAGGCTCTTAGCCTCACTCATATTGGTCTTGGCAAGGAGATCTTTGATGTATTTGGACTGAGAGAGGAAGAGTGATCCACCTGAGAGATGAGTCACCTCAATGCCTAGAAAATAGTTCAAGAGTCCTAACTGTTTGAGGGAAAATTGATCATTGAGTTTGTTAACTAGCTGTTGAATGTGAGAGGGAAAATATCCTGTAACTATTATATCATCTACATAGACTAGCATGTAGATAGAATAAGTGAGGGTCTTCAAGGTGAATAAGGATGGATCACACTTACTGGTGACAAACCCAAAGTTGTGCAATGCAGCAGTGAGCCTTTCAAACCAGGCCCTAGGAGCCTGCTTTAAGCCATAGATGGCTTTATGAAGTTTGCATACAAGAGTAGGGTCAGAATCCTGAAAACCAGGAGGCTGCTGCATGTAAACCTCCTCTGTAAAAATGCCATTCAAGAAGGCATTGTTGACATCCAATTGAATGAGTTGCCATTTTCTAGAGACAGTCAATGTAAGAACAGTCCTCACTGTAACAGGTTTCACTACAGGAGAAAAGGTCTCCTGAAAATCAAAGCCATGAACTTTATGGAAGTCCTTGGCTACTAGTCTAGCCTTGTACTTTTGAAGTGAGCCATCAGGATTTTGCTTGATTCT